>NW_010268441.1:0-10510 GCF_000690775.1 Eurypyga helias
AACGCCATTATGTAAGCAGCCCTTCCCTGGGAACGGAGCTGCTCTTCAGACCCCACGTTCGGCCGGCCCCATCCCTCTCCAGCCCCAGGAACCGACGCTGCGCTGCCCAGCCGGCGTTCGGGCCCTGGGCCTCCCCAGCAGGCCGCAGCACGCTCGGTGCCTCAGGCTCCCAGCCCCTCCGTAAATACCGTGGGTGAAGATAGTGGTTTGTTTTTTTTCTCAGCGTGGAAGCTGAAAAAAAGCACCTGCCACGGTATGCTGTGTGTTTAGGCGAGGCAGGTGAGAGGAGGAGGGCAGCCAGGAACACGCAGAGGGCTGCTCTGGCAGGCATCAGGCAGGTTCTGTGAGAAGAAATTAAAAGCGTCCGCTCCTCATCTTAACCTGCGGTTCCCTCCTCGGTCATCCTGAGCCGAGAAGGAAGCAGAAGAGAGAATGTTAACATGCAGCAGGCCGAGGGAGAGTTGGAGAGCATGACTGTACACGCTGGGGAAATGAAAGAAACTAATCGCCCAGGCTGCCTGCTCGTCATCGGACAAGTGACACTAAGGCTTCCTAAAAACTTGGGCAAGCACGCAGAGATGACCGCTAGGAAAGGCCCCAAGAACACATGGGTTACTCTCTGAAACCACCAGTTTACCCAATGCATCTGGCAGCATTATTCGAACACATCACACATCGAAGGGATGGATGCTTCCTTCAGAATCATATTCCTGCACAGAACCTCCAGTTCCAGCTCCAGTAACAGTTTGCCAACTCAGAGTTGTCTTCTGTGAGCTTAGTCAGAAAGTAACATGGATTCCCTCATCCGAAAGCAGATGAAAAACCATCACCAACCACTTTCTCCTCATCTGTTTTAGTGGTGGTGTTATTGGTCAGATTGTCAGATTTCTGCAGGAAAAATGATAAATACAAATGGAGTAAAATAACCTCAGCTTAATCGAGAGGAGCCGGCGTAGCACATCAGGACTGCCATTCACTATTTCTAGGGTGTCTACCACGCAGGTCCTGAAGGAGGAGAGGAGGAGGAGGAGAAGGAGGAGAGGAGGAGGAGGAGGAAGGTGCAACTGAGAAACCCACTAGGTGTTGTGATTCTTCCCTGAAGGAGCTCCCACGGCTCAGTCCAGCACTGAACGCCATGAAGTACCACAGGGGAACCAAACACTTCTAAGTTTACTGAAGAAGGACACAGCTTTAGCAGTTATGTCACAACTGTTATAACACGACCCTCCACCTCCCACTAAAATAGATTCCCTCTGTCACTCGCGAGAACTGCGTCTCTGCTCACAAAACACCCTCCTTGTTCAAAGACTTTAACAACTCTAAGGGGTAGCCCTTAGCAATGCTAGCGACAGCGCCTTCTCTATCAGCAGAGCAGGAACTTGCACCATACAGAGGCTTTTCCACAGACCTACCAAGGTTTCCAAGGCATTTGTGATGCTTGGACAGAGAGCGACGGTGTCCCTGCAGGGTCTGAATGTCCCAACAACCCCCACTGACCTGCCCACCTCTGCTCCCCAGCCCTAGGGGAGCGGGAGGCCAGAGATGGCATGCAGCCGTGCCCACCTTCCCCACCACCTCGGGACCTCAGGCAAACAGAGACAGAACAGATCCACACATGTGGTCCACTGATCTTTTTATACAAACATGGCCTTTTTGTGGCCTGTGAATGACAGGGCACCATCCAGGCAGCCAACTGTGGTTTTAAAAATAAGAAGTTTGGTCACTTAGCCTATTATACAATTATTGCATTACTGGGCCCTACACTGTGTTTCCTAGAAAACTTTCCAGTTTACCCCAGAGTTACCAGGAAAGGGGATTAGAAGAGACCAGCTTAAGTAGTTCATATGTTACATGTTTGCCCCGCAGCAAAACACCAGGAAGTGTTTTCACAGTAGGCACAGCTGACCATGGAACATCCGTGGTTTCTCCAATATGTAACAAGATAAAAATATGTTATGGGTTTTCCAAACATCAAGTGTTGTGAAAACCCCCAAAACAAAAACAGAGAACTCGTGTTGCAATGTTCCAGCTGAGCAGGGTGATTTAAACACGCAAAAAAAGCTTTCAAGCCAGGTAGTTGCTGCTGCCAAGTACGGGACACATTGTGTGGTCCTGCCAAAAGCAGAAGCCAAAACCCAAAAATACAAATTAGCAGCTTTCTTCCAGGGCCACAACAGTCCAGCAAAAACTCTCCAAATCAGACTGTCCTAAGAACATCTGACAGATGCAGCGAGCGTGGTTACGCAGCACCTAGCCACGACTCAAAAGCTACAGCAGCAGCTTGCGTGCCCATACACCCAAGACACAGTCATCATGGCACCCCAACTAACATCAGCGAAGTTGGACAGTCATTCATCGCTAACCAGCTGACAGAAACGGTCTTCGTGGCTGCAATTTCTCATGGCTGGCAAGTGCAGAGGCAGGCTGTGCTCTCTCCGCTTGGCTCCCTATGCAGGCATGCTTGCACAAGCACGTGCAAGCCCTATAATGGAGGGGGCGAGCATCTGACAGCCCATCCAAGTACCAGGCTACCTGCGCAACCTTAACTCTGGCATTTCCTAACTGCTGATTCTGACTATACAATGTTAATCTTCTTTAAGCCTAAGGCAGTTATTTCGTACACCACGTACCTCTGTGCAGCAGAAAAAAAAAAAAGATAAAGATGGTGGTATTCAGTATAACATATTCTCTTCCCACCTGGGCCCCATTACTAAATGAAAGCAAAGATGCTATTGACAAAAGCATTCTCTTGGGAGCAAACACAGATACTCCCATGGGTACCAGTATTAACAAGTAAAAGCCGAAAAAAATTGTCCTGAGACCATGTCACACATTGATGCTGACCTAACTTCCCAGCAGCATCCAAAGCAGCCCTCAGTCTGGCAACACACATGAGAGTTTTCTAGAGACAAGAGTTGTAAGTTATTATTTTCATTATTGTATGTTCTCTTATGCTGTTTATGAGATACCTGTAATGCACAGCAATGACTTTTTTTGGAAGTGTAAATTAGGAAAGGGGGACTACTTATTTTATGTAACTTGACCAAATGGAAAATATGACAAATTAGTTTTATAGTGTTAATAGAGTAACATATTAGTAATACTAATATAGTAAAAATAAGCATGCTTTCATGAAATGTTATCACCAGATACAAACTAAGTACTAAAACAGCAGATAAAACAATAGTGGAGATAAATCTTAGCATGGTTACACAGAAAAGCATAGCTGAAAAATGAAGATGAATACCTTCATGAAGTGGTACACCTACTTAATTGTCTACATGAATTCCACCCATCTTGACTAAAGTCATGAAAATCATGTAGAAAGAAGCAAAGGTAGAGAAACCTTATTATTAGCATACTGGTTTCAGGTGTACTGAATGTAGCAAGCATTCATATACCAGTATGCAATATACTAGTTACAGTATTAAATTTCTTATATACCAGTATAGCCACTGCTTAAGAGTAATAGTTAAGGGCATGTAGTACTGAATAATTTTGAATAAAGTCATCGAATAACAGTTATTCTTTCCATATCCATGAGGGGGAAAAAAAAAAGTTGTAAGAAATTATTAGGGTTTACACAGTTACAAAGAAAACCTCATTCTACTAAGATCTCAATTAATACCCAGGCCTCTTCTGCACCGTGCTAGTAAAACCAGATGTTTAATGTAGGCCTCCCAAAAGCTCTCAAATACTCACAGCAACAACCTTCTGCAGATGTTTTGCCAAAGGCAGTAGCTGCCAAACCTGGGGATACCTCTCTGCAAGGTTCATCTCAAAAAAGCGAGGCTTACTACTTGCAAAGACAGCATTTCCTACTCATTTTGGGGGGTTCATTTCCTGCTTCAGACATCTCACCCAATCTAAGAGCATTACCAACACTTCCTGTTACATGCACACGTGAATATGGTTTATTCTAGTGTTTAACGTGTGTCCTGATCAGGAATTACGTGAGCATTTGCAGAAAAATAAGGACTGTATCCATGTTCAAGATTAAGTGTGTTTTGCTGAATCAGGGCCCTGAACCTTAATGCAGGTTTTTCTCATTGCTGTGCCAGTTTATTTTATTCAGTACAAAGCCACCAACAACCTTTGAGTTCTTCTGCTCAAGGTCATTTTTAACATTCACAAGCACAGCTTTTTGGCTGTCTGCAGACCAGAGACTTTTTTTTAAAGTGCATTTCAGAGCAAAGTGATGTCTGGAAACATGTTTAAATGGTGAAAAACATCCTTTAAAGTTACCTTAATCAGTTGTCTGTTAATAATTCTACTTAGCTACCTTTATTACCATAGGCTCTAATTTAGCCTTCAATCTCTGCAACCACCTGTATCTGGAAGGTATGAACATGATGTAAAAATCATTTTCAACTCCTGCAATCTCAAAGTCTAAGCTTCACCTTCCACTCTAAGGCCTTTGAAGGCATCCAGTATAGAATCAGGTCCTTGAGCTCCTTTGCCTGCTCTGCCAGACACCACCCTTTCTGCATTTGCACTTAAAAGATGGAGGGGGGGAAATCTACCTACATTCAACAGTAATTTGCAATATTAAAAAAAAAAAAAAGAAACCCACTACAAGTTTGTTTATACTATGGTTTATAAAATTCACGAAGGTTCCTTATTCCCCAGTCCTCCTCTTTCATTACCTCAACCAACCTCCTCAGGCTTCTGTATCACTTCTGCCTTCTTACAATAAGGGACTGGGGGCAGAGGGAGGGAGTTGTATGAGCTCATTTTACACATTTGATTGTGCTGTATTAACTGTTATTAATATTTTGTCAGCACCCAATTGTTAAAGAAGTATCACAAGCCTAGGAAAAACAATCCCAGAACTGTGTTCTGGTTTTTTTAAACAAATATATTGGTCTCTTATCATCACTAAGACATTATACTGACCCTCAAATAATCTTGTTTAAATACTCTTCTATTGTCTTTGGAAATCTCAGAGATCATTACAAAGCAGGAAGCAGCATACTGATTACATAAAACACAGCCAGTTACAAAAAGTGAAAAACTGGAAGTGTCTGGCAGGCAACCATCTTTTGTATACGTGCACTTTATTTCCACGTGTGTGCCCCTACGTTAGACATGCCTACTTTTATCCTGGTACCTCAGGCCATATTGAGAACAGTAAGAAGCTGACAACCAGATAAGTCCAACAGAAGAATTAATTACACTTGTACAGTTCCAGCAATGATCACACTCTAATACTGTTGCCACGTGTCCAACAAAATAGCTGAAGCCAACAGTACTCAGCAGTGATTCTTGGTTATCGAGTGTGTTTGGGTACTCAGTTGCCAACTGCATTTCCCTCTCCCAAACATGTTTTGTCTTATCTCCAATGATACTAAATCCTAGGTCATACAGCTATTCAAACCCCTTCTCTTCTCCTGCTAGCAAAAGTGTCAGAAACCCATCTACCACAGGCATTCTATTACTACTACGTTATTTTACCATATGACATTTCACCGAAATGTGAAACCCCGAAATGTGAACCCTTTTCTTCACCGAAAGGGTTATCACACACTGGAACAGGCTGCCCAGGGAGGTGGTGGAGTCACCATCCCTGGATGTGTTTAAGAGATGGGTGGATGAGGTGCTGAAAGATATGGTTTAGTGGTGGACAGATACGGTTGGACTGGATGATCTCTAAGGTCTTTTCCAACCTAGTGATTCTATGATTCTATTCTATTCTATGACATTCTTAATTCAGGATTGCAAGTGCTTTGCCTTATACTCAAGCCAGGGATTCCTACTTAACTGCATACATCTACATTTGCAACATACTAGGCTCACCATTTGGGTTTCGTTTTTTTCAACCTTTGAAATTCAAATGTTTATGAACCTCTAACAACTTTGTAAGTTTTAGACCTCTGGACTATTTCTGACCAGGTTAACTCAGAAGCAGTATTCAATCTCACATTAAAGTCAAGAAACTTTAGTAGGGGCAAGTGAGATTTATGTTCCTAGTCAAAACCAGTGCTGTAAGCTTAGATATGGACCAAGTCATCAGAAGCAGTAATGATTCAAAATAAAAAATAATTAAAATTATTTTTAAAATAACAGTAATAAAAAGGGAAAAGAAAGAAAGTTCTCAGGCAATTATCCGAATAATTTTCTTCCCTTTCTGAGAAACACCAGATAGACCCTTATAGAAACAAAGCCTCTCATTTGTCTTGCAGTAAACAAACCCTCGAACCAAACACGCAGCCTCAACAAAATGAATGCGCAACAGTTCCATACTCGTAACAATTTTTTAAACCACAGCAGATCTTGCCCAACTCAGGACAACATGGAGCACGCTAAAATTGTTCTGCTTTTTCAGAAGACACATTAGGTTTCTATTTAGTGCACCACAAAACATAACTTCAGTTTCCCAAAGTGTAAAATGGTCCGTTCAAGTTTGTCTAATTCTTAATATTTTGGCCATAGTACAACCATCCCCACCACCCCCAGACTGACTGATTTAAAGACTCCGAAATACGAAGCTTCCTCAATTTTTTTTACATGCACCCAAAGATTTCAAAACATTTACAGGACTTTCATCACTTTTAAATTGTTTACCTTTATGTATGATGAACAATATGCCTGTGTGTCAGCAAAGACACAAAAGACAGTCTTCAAGAGACATGAATCTACACAGATTTGCCAAATTAAAATACCATGAGAACAATTCATTTCCTCAAGGGAAAAAAAAAGGCAACTTAACATTTTTTTTTTTCAGCTTTCCAGACTTTAACATGGTCTGGACTATTACAAATAGACAGAACATCCACAGTCATGAAAAACAACATTATTTCACCTTTCCTGCTGTACAAGTGAACTAATGTTGAGAAACCATGGATAAGCAGAACATGCAAACACTGGGAAAAAGCAAACTGAGTACTAATTTTAAAAAGATAAAAGAGGTGAAATGTTTTGGTTACTACTCTAAATATAACTTACATCCTTTATAAAAGTTGTATACATAAACATCAGATGTCATCCCACAGGTTGTTTCAACTTCCAGTGATCAACGGATCAGCCATGTTAGGGAGAGAATGAACCCAAAACCCTAAACCTTTCCTCCTTCCAATGTTTTGCATGTTAGTATTAACAAGCATCAAAAAAAGCATCACCAACCAACAAAGTACTGATCACTGAAAAAATAAAAGGACACAATTTGTTTGTCCACAAGAGCAAAATTAACATTATAGTAGTGCCCCCCCCAAAAAAAAGACCAACAAATCTACCAACTGCCCGCAGAGCGCACCTACACAGATGGCTCTACGTCGTGGATCCCAACATTACCCAAAGGATCTCGTCCCATGCTCATGATGTAGCCTTTGCCTCTCATCTGTCACATTCACCGTCAGAATATAAGGAAGAGACAAGAAACATCTGTGGGAAAAACCTCACGGAAAATCTCCTTCTCTTAATTCCCTTCCTAAGTATGAGGTTTTCCACAGCAGGAGCAATTTGGCTCTAGAATATTCATGCTCACTACCACCTGACATGAAGGTTCATTTCTCTGTGAAAGAGTCTCCAAAGGATTATAAAGCAAAATCCTGAATGCTTTCAAGAAGCATGTAATAATGCAGAGAAGCAGTAAAGATTACTCCTGCCCTAAGCAAAGGGAATAAATAGATAATCATGGAAAAGAAACTTCTAAGGTCTTCCACAAGTCTTCTACTTCAGAACAGAAAAAGAACCTGGTCTTTAAACACGACCACCATCAACATCTAATATACATGTCTTTCAAGGCAAGCTGGGTCAGAAATTCATTTAGGTTTGTTTTTTTTTTCTTTTTGTGTAATCCAAACCGGAATGCCCAAGCTGCAGCTTCCTGGCCAGACCCATCCACTGTACCAATTCATCTAGCCAGCCGCCCACTCCTTGCTGCCCTGCCCAAGGGTTAATTAGATATGGGAAGGAAGCAGGCAAGGGCTAGGGGAATGACTCTCACATCTGATTTCCCACCGCTGCATCAAAGAACTGGGCAGAGATGATCATGCCGTAGCGATGGTGTTCACAGAACTGTCACAGGGAGCAAAACCCACATGCATTAACAGGCGTCTCTGTTAGCGTGACCAGCCCGGTGTCAGCATGACTATGTTACCCATACATTCCTGTTACAACGCCTACGTGCTCCATCCTACCGTGGTTACCTATGGACATCGCCATCTGTGGTCCAGACCCTCCAAAACAAATGTCACTCCCTGGAGTTCTCCACATCAACAGGTTTCACACCAATCCAGACAACAAATACCTTACACTGGGGTGAGTTTCTTCCTCTCAAAACAGGTAAAGGTCACTGAGGAAGGCTCTCCACGCTCACGGAGTAACATTTAACTGCAAGTTGAGAGTGATTGCTAGCTGCCACCACCACTGGCTCAGGGCATGCATACTAATGCTCTTGGACTACTGCCATATTATCCATACATGTTTTATTATAGCTCATCTCCTTAATGTGTAAGACATTTATCTTTGATGCTTTCAAAATGAGAAAGGAAAAAAAAAAACCCAACCCTGACCTGACACTGTAGAAGTGGTTCTACCACAGTTCAGACTATTTAAACTAGGTCACTGTAAGCTTTTCAAGCAGATGCTTCCTTGTCATCAGATATGAGTAACGGCACCGAGTTATTTTCTGCCTTATTAAGAAGTTTTTCTGAAATGTAAGGGCTAGAATTTCTAATAACAATCAAGTAAGCCTCTAGCCACAGTGTTTCCACTTATCAGGAGGAGGTTTCAAAATCTAAAATATCGACGAAGAATTTTGCCTATGGAATTGCCCTCTCTACTGAACATTACAACAAGCATATGAGTCGGTAAGTGCAAAGACAAAAGTGACGAAACCTGAGCAAAAGAAATATAGTAACATGAACCACGAGTCAGTCATGAGGGGGACCGGGGGAAGCATGGACGATGGGACAAACACAAAACTTGTGAAATTAATACCATGAATTCAAGAGCAGATTAATGGCCATCACTGACAAGGGAAAAAACAAACAAACCAACCAACCAACCAGCCTTAAACCATCTCAGAGAAACTAAGCAATCATCATCAGAAATATGAAGATCTTCCCATCCTTTAGGTAGAGAGTAAAATCAAGGAATGCAAACGAGTAAAAACGTACTTTCAAGAACATGGAAGGCTCATTAATATGTGCTTTAAGAACACAACTACTGGACTGTATTCTGTTTCTTTAAGAAAACAAAACAACCCCTTCCCAATATGCTTTTTTGAGGATGAAGTGTATCAGATCTCCTATGAAAACGTAATTCATTCTAGAAACTTGAGTATCAGTGTCATAGGAAAAAAAACAATAACAAAATGTATACTTAAATCAACTTGACGAATTACTCATAAAAATTTACCAACCCACATGGAAACAGGATTTACTAGTCTTTCACAATGGTAAAGAGCACATAAAAAATTCTTTAATCCACCCATCAAGAGAACAACTTTCTACTTCTCAGTTGTTTACTTTGTTAGGTTTATTTCCTGTTTCACTTCAAATGTAAGCAACTTCTAAAGTCATACCTTCTTACAACCACTAAGATGACATACAAACATCACACAATGTCATTCACCACAGAGAAACACTGGTTATACGTTACGTGCATTATATACACCACACCACCAACTCCCGCAAGAAGGAAGGGCCAAAACCTCTGACTACTTTTCTTCTGTACTTCGGCAGTTGAGCTCCTCCACCAGACTAGTCAGGGTTTCAGCTTCTAAGCAGGAGTCTGTATGGCTGCACTGAAAGCAGGGTACAAACCCCGACAAAGATCTGAACCCTGGTTTCTGGGTCTATCGCTGTATGGGAAAAGTGGCTGAGCTCTTGCCCCCCTGCCAGCTGCACACAGCACTGACACTCTCCCACCTTGTTTTCTGTTCCTGACATCTCCCCCTAATTCACTGCCAAGAGAAGTTCATTGGACAAAACTTTTCCACGCTATTTTTGTACCATTTAAATTCCAAGTAGTAAGGCTTCCACTGCTGAACTTCATAATGTGCTCACAAAAGATTTTTTTTCCCCCTTTTTTCATACGTAACACACCATATTTCTGGCTCTGTAAATGTAAACAAAAACAGTGAACAGGCAGTCTTCTGCTGCACACTCCAAATACAACTCATTTTGGAAAAAAAAGTGTTGTCAGGGCATAGCTTCATGTATATAGGGTGGCTTCATATGGAGAAAGAATTTTTTTATTTATTTCTGATAAGGATGTTCTTTGGCCAGAGCACTCCGTAACACACCATATTTCTGGCTCTGTAAATGTAAACAAAAACAGTGAACAGGCAGTCTTCTGCTGCACACTCCAAATACAACTCATTTTGGAAAAAAAAGTGTTGTCAGGGCATAGCTTCATGTATATAGGGTGGCTTCATATGGAGAAAGAATTTTTTTATTTATTTCTGATAAGGATGTTCTTTGGCCAGAGCACTCCTGTTCTCCTGTGTGATGTCAGCAACAGGGAGCCCAAGGGGCTGAACACCACTGTTCCCCTCTGAAGGGAA
>NW_010268441.1:10538-11062 GCF_000690775.1 Eurypyga helias
GCCTGCATGGCATAGTTTTGGTAGCAGGGAGGCTACCAAATTCTCATAAAGAAAGAAGATATTTTGAGATGACTTAGATGTTTTCAAAGTTACATGAAGCAACCAATTGAAAACACAGGTAAATATATAGGTCCTGCAAAAGTATTTAATGCTAAAGAGTAGTGGAATAAACTACTAGAGGTGGTGACTGAAGCAGAAAGTTTAAATGAGTTCAAGACCAAAATTAGTTTCCAAGTAAAGCAACTTCAAAAACAGTCACTTTGCTTCTTGATCATGCAAGGTAAGTCTTAATATTACATGCCATCATATTAGTGCATCTTTTAGGTCTTTAATACTGTACATAATTTGCCTTTTATTACAAAAAAGTAGGTTGCACATACATTTTATTAGAATCATAGAATGGTTTGGGTTGGAAGGGACCTTAAAGACTATCTAGTTCCAACCTCCCTGCCATGGGCAGGGACACCTTCCACTAGACCAGGTTGCTCAAAGCCTCATCCAGCCTGGCCTTGAACACTTCCAGG
>NW_010268441.1:11654-13534 GCF_000690775.1 Eurypyga helias
TGACACTCAAGCCATGCGCAGGACCTTGCACTTGGCCATGTTGAACTCCATGAGGTTCGTAGTGGCCCACCCCTCCAGCCTGTCAAGGTCCCTCTGGATGGCATCCCTTCCCTCCAGCATGTCAACCGTGCCGCACAGCTTGGTGTGTATTAAAACGCTACAATGATGAATCTCAAAAAGGAAAAGCTGACACCATACCAAATGTGCAGCACTCATGCATGGACTGGACCAGGCTTCCCAAAAATCACATTTTGTATTGAGTCAGGTTGCCCTGGGCCTCAGATACAACTGAAAGGCATCTTGAGAAGGATGCCCCCTGGTACTATAACTGCTCCAAGATGAAACCCACATACCCAGCCAGGTCTGACATCTGTCCCACGTCATCTTCCTCCCCTTGGTTACACAAGCAGAATCATTACGCAGGCCAAGGCTGTGAGGCTATTTCAGCTCTAATCTGTGCCTGCAAGACGACCTGAATACAGACCTCTGGGGCTATGCTGAGCTCAGGCACTGCCAGAAGTTTGTTCTGAGCTCTCAAAACATTTGATGCTGCTCCTCTTATTTTCAAGGCCTGACTCAAGAGCAGACCTGTTTGAATATGCCTTGAAAGGGATGCAGAGGCTGTACAGGAAAGTAAACAGTGCTTGTGGATATTGTGGGGCCAACTAATACAAATGGAGGCAAAACAAAAAAAACCCACACACACAGAGAAAGCAAATTTGAAAGAAAAGGCAAGGATAAAAAAGAAGAAACCACACCAACAAAACCAGACATAGACCATGAAGAAAGCACATCCTCCCAACCGAACAAATAAAGTAAGCAATAACAAAATGAAAAACAGGGAGATTAAGAACTAAAAAAGTAAATCAGATTTAATCCAAATGCTTTTAGTCAGCCATGTTGCAACACAACCATTGCATTGTTTCCTACATTTCAATCAGCACGCACACACTCACCCAAATACAAATGTCTTAATCCACATCAGCTCGGTTTTGCTACTCAGCTCTAGATTACATCCTTGTCTTTCCCAGGATTGAAACACTTTATTAGGGTGTGCTCATACAGCGTAGCTCGTCAGCCTGCATACATTTTGGAACAACAGAGACACCTTCTCTCAGACCTCTCCAGCCTTCTCAACAGCACCATCTTCAAACACTTCCAAGTCAGTGCCCAGGTCACCTGCACACCCGGTACAAGAACAACTGTTCAATGGGTGAAGGTCAGAACCCATACAAGAGAATAGATAGAAGATAGGGGTGGCAGGAAAGAGAGCAAAAATTAAGGGAAGAATAAGAGGTGAAAAAAACCAGTGACGTTTCCATATATGGAGTGCCAATTAGAAAGAGAGAACCATCACTTCAAAACATAACTTTAGGCTTTTTACACTTCAGGTGAATAATCAGCCTTACCAGTCAATTAGCTAGCTTTACTGAGTATGAATCGGCTCCTGGTATGACGGCAGCTTTCTCCACCCCACCCTCCCCCAAATCACAGTTTCATTGTGAAAGAATTTAATTATTATTTTCATTACTAGGTGCATACATTATAAAATGAGACTGCACAGAGACAATAAACACTAAGAAAATAGGTGTAATAATGAGAATAATCTGTTTATTTTTTTGCAGTAAAAGCGAAGACACTCTCAGTAAGGCTACCTTCTAAACGTACTTCAATAAAATAATTCATGACAGTCATAACACTACATTTGACACCCCTACTTTTCTTAAAAAAGGATTAGTCCAGTGCCTTGAATTTTAACTATAAACTTAAAAAATCAAAACAGTTTGTTTTGGGTTTTTTTTGGGTTGGGGGTTTTTTTAATTAAACTTTCCCATCAAAAATTTCCTGAAAAATTCAACTTAGAATCATAGAATCACTAG
>NW_010268442.1:0-5006 GCF_000690775.1 Eurypyga helias
TTTTGTGTGACCTACGTGCGACTCTGGATAAAATGAGTGGGAGTTTGTCATCCGAGAGCTGGATTGAAGACACTGACGTTTTCATACAGTTCCTAATGTTAATGCCGTGGAACATATGGAGTAGCTTGATGGATTTCTTCCTCCATCTGCTGAATGGTTAGGAGGTTTTGACACTGAACTTCGTGGGCACGTGGCTTCACATAACCCGTTCAAGCCCATCGGAGATGAGACTGTCGCTGGGAGCAGTTAGCATAAGCCAGGCCTAGTCAGCAGAGCTCTTAGCACAAGCCTATGAATTTTAAGTTTTTGCTGTTGTAGAAGTTTGACAAAAATACGATCAACCAACCATCTGTCTAAAGCAACGTAGGAATGCTGGTGCGCTCAGGAAAAGAGGTGGGCAAACGACGGGAATGCCCTGTTGTCACCGTGAAGTGGAGGTGTCTGGAAGCGTTCAAAACAAACAAGCTGTGAGCACCAGCGATGGTGACAGCCCGTCAGAAATAGCGCGCTTGACACGGACCCACCATCGACAGGGTGTTCCCTACAAAGGACATCTAACAATATCGGGGCGAACCATCATTTGCTAACGAGCCACTCGATGATGTCAGGAGGTGAGAGGGGGTCACCCCTTCACTATGAAGCAGCGAGCCGAGATGACACAACAGCAGAGAGACCCGAGCACGGCTGTTACCAACCACAAAACGGGTAGCTGCACACTGAGTTTTTGCTTAACCTCTGACCTACATGTCTCCTGCTGGGAAGGAGCGTGCCAGTTTGCGGTTTACTGACGAGACCAACACCAAACCCTAAAGCCAACCCTGGAGTGAGCAGAAGGAAAAACACGGCAGAGTAGAAATGTACCCATCCACCCCAGCAAAACAGGATGAACCGTTCAGGCGGGAGAGTGTCCTGCCTTTGTCTTTCATATCCACCGAAGGCAGCAAACACTAAGACCATTCCAGGACGGACAGTTTACCACAGCTAGCCAAACCGTTTAAGACCAAGCATACAATAATTTCCCCAACAAAATTTCTAGGGAGAAGTAATTCAGGAAAAACCTAACAAACTTCAGACTTCAAGTGGGGACCCCCAGTTTCTCTTTCTGATTTACGGGCTGCGTTACATCAAGGGTAGCCTGAAAGATGCTGCTGGTTCCAGTACCAGTAATGTGCAGACAATACAAACCTGTATGTAATTGCTTCCTACAGAGGAAATTGTACCACCAGTGACCTTAATAATTCGAAGAGGGATAAATAATAACTTATTGTCTAACAGTTCAAACCCCAATGTTGAGAACTTAACAAAAAAATAACTCTGCACTTCCAATATAACCTTAGTCAACCGTTAATCCCGCCACTGTGGCTACGCTGGAAGCAAAGACAGACTATTCACCCCAAATCAAAGGTTTATGGAGCACTCAAAGGCTTCAAATGCCACGCACAGATTTTTACTTACACTTGTTCTTCTATTCGGTGGAGGAATGCTTCGGTTTCCTCCTCCGGTATCTCTCCATCTATACTGGCCAAATAGGAGTAGAGGAACGAGAATGTTTCGAAGGGAACGCGAGCTGCTCCACCTTCTGGGTCCCTTGTTAAGATTTCGCAGGCGTGTTTCATGGAGCTCAGTAAGGACTGCAGGGGGTTCAGTCAAGAAAGGAAAAGCATCAGAGCCACGAACATCCTTTGCATGCCATGACAAAACTCACGCTAAGCCTCTGAAAGTGAGTGTCAATGAGATGAAGGCTTTATCACCCTTACCTAGCTTTCAACCCCAAATTTACCCTCCAATGCAGGTCCAGGGATGGAAACAATAATGAAGTGCTAGTCGAAAGAGGAGTAAAAAAATAACAGAATGCCATGATGTTTTAAGATTACACAGGGTAGTCTGAGCTTTATCTCTATTATGGACAAATTGCTCTATCCTGCTATTGTAAAAGCTCAAGCATCACTATGCTTAGCTCTCTCCATATACATGCACACTCATATAGCTATATATGTGCGATGTGTATGTATATATACACATGTATGTATTCATCCTCTCAATGGTTCTAAAGGAATTCTCAGCAGCACTGAAGACAGACCAATCTATGAAACCCAGAAAATTCATATGGTTTTGGTGATTTATTATGACATAGTATGAGCGTGATACCAATTTTTAGGAATGATGATATTTACTATTTTCCTTATTTGAATGCAAGTTCCATTTTAGTAGTTAGTAGGAAAAGCACTGAGGCAAAAAACATTTCAGGAATGTTTCAGTTTTAGTCAAAGCCAAATAGCATCTGAGTTCCCTTTGGAACAAATGTGCCTCAAAGTATTAATTCCAAATATACTTTTAAAAAAAACTTTATTCAGTACAGTGTCTACAATACATGCTGAGCTATATGGGGAAATGAGGAAGAATTCAGCATTGAGCTTCACTGAGTCAAAGAGTGGCTGGGTGCCATAACAACAAAGAAACAAACGTTGCTGTTACTTATTTTAAATGAAGAACCCAAACTATAAAATCATGTTGGGAAGGGGGAATTAGAATCAAGAAATACACAGTTGAAATGAATATATGTGTATATATATATATATACACACACAATTGCATCACCAGGCCAGGTTAACATTCAGGGCTTTCAGATATTGAAACATTCTCAAAATATGACTGAACGTATATTTTCTTTTTAGTACCCCTTCTTCCCTACCGTAGAAGTCATTAAAAATATTATACTGCATAGGAACATCAGCTTAGTGCATTTTATAAATCTCATTCTGTTGAAATGCTCCGCTGAGATTTTATTACTGACATTAAAAGGATTAAATGCAGATTTAGTACCATTAACTGCTGCTGTGAAAATTTAATTGACTACACAATCAATTAAAAATTGATGTTTTAATTTCTCCCTCCAGTTCTCCTCCATGGACATTTACACTGATGCCATAAGCATCATTCCTCTGTCGTCCTCCCTCTCATGGTCCAAGCTCCCTGTGGACACGCTTGCTCTTCTACTGCCATCCCAGTAAACTGAGGACTTGGCCCTCTTTCCGGTTAAGGTCTCCTAACCAAAAATTGATGGGGAACAGAAGTAAACACCCAGCTGCTTTGCCAGCTGCTGCAAAAGCAATCACCATTCCCCAAAGTCCATCTGCATTAATTGTTCTGTGGTCTACCTCATACACGATCATATACGAGTTTGTGGGGCTCCTGCTGTGAACGTACCCCGCCAAGCATGCTGCACCCGAGTGCCAGAACCTTCATCCATTCCACCTCCTCACCAAAGTCGTCCAGCTGCAGGACAGCTCTCAGTTGCTCCTCTGGCAAGCACAGATGCGTCCATTTTTCCTTCAGTTCTGCAACATTCACCATGCCTTTGGGAGAAAGCTTCGAACAAAAACATGGTACCGCAATGAGAACTCCAAAAACTGGAAGAAAACTAAGAACACATTCCCTCCCCAAAATACATCAAATCCTTGACAGTCAGTCTCCCGAGCCATCCCCAACACGTCAGCATTCCTTGGCAGTATTGTGCATTTGGTAAAGGCCTGTTTGTACCTGTTTGTGCAAGATCTTAAGGAGTCCTGGGGTCAAACCAGCATCTGTTTTCTCTGTTGCTAAAGGCATTTCAATCCTCTCCTTCACAGGAAGGGGCTCACCTTTTGACAACGCTGAAAAATACCTAGGTGAAGGGAATAACACCACGCTTCAACGTGCATGGCCGTTAGGAGCTGTGGAGAAGTAAACACTTACAGTTCCGTGAATGAATCCGCACACTCCCGCGTGGGAGCAGCACCACTTGGCAAGCTGCCCGCCTGTCCATCTCCCCGTGCCCAGGTACCCACCCTTCTTTTTAGTGGAAGCCACCACCTTTAGACTTTACACACTGCTTTTTATGACACTCTAATAATTCTTGAGGCATCTGGCTTATTTTGTGCATGATACACTCAGCCCTTCTTGGCAAAGGCAGGGAGTGATTTGTTAATGTCAGAAGGGAAAAGCCTGTGCTTTGGTTTGCAAGCCCCATTTGATGGATGAGTACCTTAGGGCTGATTTTTTTAGCATTCCCCTCACACGCTACCCAGAAACCATGACTGGCTATTTACACTGCAACTCTCTCATCTGTGTTTCTGCTATTTCTGTCCTCTCCAAAGCAAAGTTTAAGACTAGAGCGGAAAGGGAATTAGGACATGGGGGTACTGGTGGATGAAAAAGCTGAACATGAGCCGGCAGTGTGCGCTGGCAGCCCAGAAAGCCAACTGTATCCTGGGCTGTATCAGGACAAGTGTGGCCAGCAGGTCGAGGGAGGGGATTCTGCCCCTGTACTCTGCTCTGGTGAGACCCCACCTGGAGTGCTGCGTCCAGCTGTGGAGCCCTCAGCATCAGAAGGATATAGACTGGTTGGAGCGAGTCCAGAGGAGGCCATGAAGATGCTCAGAGGGCTGGAGCCCCTCTGCTATGGGGACAGGCTGGGAGAGTTGGGCTTGTTCATCCTGGAGAAGAGAAGGCTCTGGGGAGACCTTCAAGGGGCCTACAAGGAAGCTGGGGGGGACTTTTTACAAGGGCCTGTAGTGACAGGACAAGGGGTAACGGGTTTAAATTGAAAGTGGGGCGGTTTAGATTAGATATCAAGAAGAAGTTCTTCATGGAGAGGGTGGTGAGGCACTGGAACAGGTTGCCCAGAGAAGCTGTGGATGCCCCAGCCCTGGAAGTGTTCAAGGCCAGGCTGGATGAGGCTTTGAGCAACCTGGTCTAGTGGAAGGTGTCCCTGCCCATGGCAGGGGGGTTGGAACTAGATTATCTTTAAGGTCCCTTCCAACCCAAACCATTCTGTGATTCTATGATTCTAGATGCACGTCCTTTTAACTAGGCAGCTACCACCACCCTCAAGAGCGACCACCTCTGCCAGAACAGGCCCGCGATCTGAACTGCGCAGAAAAACAGTTTCCATTCAGCCAACAGCAGGCCTTAACTGACAGGTTTCTCCACGTGCCCCAGGGTTGTTTTTCAGCCAGATCCGTTCC
>NW_010268442.1:5100-8432 GCF_000690775.1 Eurypyga helias
CCGGCAATGGGCGTGAAACCACAGCCTTGCTCTGCTTTGCGTGGCTCCCCACTCAGACCTCGCCACGCCCCAGGCGCTCTTGCCCCAGAGCCCACTCCGGAACGGGGTGCGCAGCCACCTGCCCATCTGTGGGGCCTCCTCCCACCAAGCCGGTGCGAGCTTGCAGCAGCAGTCGGGGTGCAGCAGGCAGCATGGCTGTGGTAGGGCCCCACGGCGGCGTGTGGGTCCCCCCCGCCCCCCTGCCACTTCTGACTGCTCAGCTGGGGCAAGCTTCCAGCCCATCCATCGCCCAGAGAGAGCTCCGCCACACCCCACCTCCAGCACCTTCCTGCGAAACACCGTTTGAAGATGTTCCTGCTGCCTTTTGCCAACTCCGCAGCTGTAGCGATTCAGGGGCAGGCTTTTTCCTTTTCCTGGCCTAGCCAGGCTCCCTCCTGGCTTTGCTAGCAGCCCTCCCTCACCTACACAGCACCGACTTTTTAATTCCCTGAGCTGAGAGCAGCTCACGGGTACCTTTCAAGAGCTTGTCCACACAAACTGTAGGACAGGGAAAAGTGATAGCGAGCGGCTGAGGTGAAAGAGAAAAAAGAAGCTAAAGGAGAAGAAACATTTAAGTTATCTTAAACAAACTTTATGATGAGAGATTTGTTATCTGGACTAACACCTAGAAGTCACAACTTCTCAGGCTCTTTTCCTATTTCAGTAACGCTTAAGAAGATTCCTTAATTTTGTTCCTGGAAACAAACAAACAAAGAAACCTAGGCAAATTTAAGAATTAGAAAGCTTTAAAGGTTTCCTTTAAATTCTAAGAATTTAATTATGTCTTACATGAGAAGAAAGAAAAGGGTTTGGTCTTTTAAGTTTTAAAGGACAGAGCAATTAACAACAAGAAGAACAAAAAAATTAAGCTACATACTTTTATACAGAAATCAAACTGAAATATGCCAGTCCTAAGCCTCAATGAAACAGAATACAAACCAAGCCCTACGCTGTGTTTATAGGCTCACGTGCTGCATCAATGCCCACAAGCACGGATGCAGTACGCAGGCTGGCTTAACACTCAAGCCCGCTCCACTGTACGGTAACGGGAGCAGCGAGGTTTTGCGGGCCCACACACACAGCGCTACGTGGTTAGGTGAACATCCTACTTACGCAGCTGCCCACTGCAAAACATCACCAGGCTGAGTCCGAATAGCAGCTTTAGTGAATTGCTTCAGAATATCAGGTAGCTCGGGCGGGATTTTGATCTGCTGAGCACAATATACGGTTTCCGGAAGAGGCATCGTCCATTCACGGCCAGTGACAAGGACCTGGAAGAAATACAAATAAAACCAGTGGTTCACAGATGCAGAATGCGAATGAAAACCTGCGTGCGCAGACGGTGGGGGGAGGGGAAAGCGCTTCCACCAGTACTCCCTCCTGACCTACTCCCCTGCTGGGACTACTGGAGAACTGGCAAACACAGATGGGAAAACAGACAAGCACTGCGAGTCTCTCAAGAACTTGATGGCAACACCAAGTAAAAGACTGGAGCTTGGACTCCAAGAACAGCTCCACGTAAGGAGAACTACACTTCAACAGCTATCCTTAGCTTCATTTTTAAACTGATTTTTCTCCTCAAAGCATCCACAGTAGGTATTTGTAGGACGAGTAGCTCAGACAAGTCACGCTATGCACGGTGAGGTGAAAGCTAGCTACGTTGACAACTCACCACTGCAAACCAAGGAGAGTCTGGTCATTTTTGTACAGAAGCTGGAGCGGGCAGGTTGCCAAGTTTCTGCTGTGTTTATGTATTCAAAAACCACTGCAGCAAAAAGTTACTGATCTGTGCTCCTGGCAGATTAAAAAAACCACAGTGATGAACAAAAGAGTCACGTATGCTGCAACCGTGCATTGCGCTTGGCTCATACAGCTCTACAGGTAGGTTTGTCTCATTCAGGGTCTAACTTATTTGCTGCAAGGAATCCTGTTTCCCGGGATCCAAAAGAAGGGATAGATACAGGTTACTGTACCATCTTTATCCCATTATAATATCTGAGGGCATTTGGTGGGAAATTTGGACACTCTCCTCATCATTTAAAGGACAAACTATACCCTACTTAAGTTGATTTTGCAACAGGAGCTGAAAAGACGCGAGCTATTTGCAGAGGGGAAGAGCAGTGAAAGCAATGGTCTCCAGAAAGGAATCAATGTAACAGCTTCCTTTATCCCTTTGGATTTTTCTTACATTTTAAAGATGAAAATAAGAGTACCTGCCAGGTACTCTTTTCTCCCCCTATCATGTGAATTTTCCCATATTGGAAAAAAAAAAGGTCAGCAATGGAGGAAAGGGACTGCTGTAACTCAAGGCTGCTTGAGGATCAAGTCATACTCGGAACTAATTTCTGGAAAAGTGCAAACAGGCTACAGCATCTTCCATACCCGAGTGCAGCAAATCTGTGTCAGGGACACCCTTCCGAGCCTGCATGCAATTACTACACTGGTTGCACTGTCAGTGACAATTCAAAAACACAGCTCTAGCCAAGGGGCTAAAGCTGAAGGCAAGAAGTTGGGGATTTCAGGATAAGCTAGAGAGAACAAGAAAAACCGTGTAGAAAGACCATTTGTGTGTGTGCGTGAGGCCTTGGGAAGAGGTCAAAGAACCAGGAACTAAGCAGAAGTGTAGAAATAAAACAAACAAACAAACAAAAACCCCACACAACCTGTTTTTCTAGAGTAAGGCATTAACCACAGAAGGGTTGAGGGGGACAGGGGCCTCTGGGGGTCCCCCTGGTCCAACCTCTGCTCCAGCAGCACTACCTAGAGCAGGTTGCCCCTGTCCAGGCAGTTTCTGAGTATCTCCAGGGATGGAGGCTCGAAGTGTAGAAATAAAACAAACAAACAAACAAAAACCCCACACAACCTGTTTTTCTAGAGTAAGGCATTAACCACAGAAGGGTTGAGGGGGACAGGGGCCTCTGGGGGTCCCCCTGGTCCAACCTCTGCTCCAGCAGCACTACCTAGAGCAGGTTGCCCCTGTCCAGGCAGTTTCTGAGTATCTCCAGGGATGGAGGCTCCACAGCCCCGACCCGGGCAGCCCGTGCCTGTGCTTGGACAACCTCAGAGATGCTCGGAGGGACCCTCCCGTGCGTACACACGCGCCTAACGAGCGAAGGGAAAGGCGGGCAGGTCAGCCAGCCTCCGCACAGGCCCAGCCTCCGGCCGGCTGCCCACAGGGCTGAGGGGCCCCCTTCTCCCTCCCGGCTGCCCCGACTGACAGGCGCTCCCTGATGTAGCTCCTCGGAGGCCGCCGACAGGCCCCGGCCCCGGGAGAGCTGCGGCCGGGGTGGCCC
>NW_010268443.1:0-3448 GCF_000690775.1 Eurypyga helias
TCCTCTGGACTCGCTCCAACCACGACTCAAGTTCTACAGCATCCCTCAAGTCATATGGCCCAAGTCTTTGCTCATGCAGCGCCGGCTTCAAGGGAAGCTCTGAGTCACACCAGCATCATCTGCAGCTGACCTCTGAGCACCTCCAGGGATGAGTGTTCCATGGCCTGTCTGGGTCCCTGCCTCAGTGCTTGACAACCTTCTTGCTCATTTTTTTCCTAAAATCTATTAGGAATTTTTCCTGCTGCAATTTCCACTCCATCCTTCTACTGGAGGATGTTGTCAGACCCCATCTGTTTTGATAAGATATCTTGATTTCCACTTTGTCTACAGGGAGGCTATAGCTCCTCGTGATGGATACCTTACTACTGTCTCTTCATCCCAAGGGTAGAATCCTGTAGCCTACAGTTAAAATCACCTTAGTAACAGGGGGAAAATGCAAAAAGATGGCAGCTTTCCTCCTCAGCCAGCTCTGGCAGTATGAGCCGGCTAACGTACTCATAGATTCACCTTGATCCTCAAGCGGAGTAAAAGGGGTCAGATCTCAATGAGCTGCCACTTCACTTTTGGTTAGGATCAGGAAAGGCACTGATGAAGCCGTTGGGAGAAGATTATTGAATATATAACGTATCTCTATCACTATTTTATTGTCTACATTGCATTAGAACACATTCAGATGTTTATAAGTGCAAGGCAGAAACTCTGAGTGGTATGATGGGGCGAGCAACGATTCCGTGAGGATCAGGAGACCCTGTCTTGGCTTCGGCTCTCCCAGGGCACCGATCTGTAGAGCACTCTGCAGGTCTCTCATGTCAGGTAATTATTAAAGTGGGAAATGAGAAGAGGACCTGAGAATGAATTTTTATTTGAGAGAGAAAGGAGCTGATCTGGAAAATCAGCTGAGTGCACTATCCTCTTTCCAACACTGTAGTTTGATGTGAGAAGCTTTCCTTGGCTTGGAGTTCACATCTGCTTGTCAAGCATTTATTTTATGCTTACACTTTAAAGAGAAAATTAAATTATACATGAAAACTCAACATTTGTCAAAAGACCTCATGTAATTTTACTATCTTAAAGAAGAAAATAGCTGTGGTATCTTGAATGAGTTGGTATTGGTTGAATATTTTTTTCCCCTGTAACAACATATGTCAGTAGAAAAAAAATCGATTTTTTTCATGCTTAGTTTGAACTTCTTGTCCTGTTTTTTGGTTTTGGGTTTTTGGTGGTTTTTTAAGTTGAACTGCAGCACACAACTTTATTTCCAGAGCATGTTCCACACTGACAGGGGGATTCTTGTCTGATGCTCTAATTAAAGCTGAATTCTTTGCTCAGCTTCTTCAAAGACAAGAAGAGATTTCTTCTGCCAGGAAAAAAAAAAAAAAAAAAAGCCTGTAATTCCCTCCTTCTCCTGCTCCAGAATAGCAAATATGAAAGGTAACATCATTGTTATGAAGTTGGGTTCCTCATTCCGATGAATAGGAGTCAGTGGAGGAACTTTGAGAATTTACCTCTGAATTCTTGGACTGCACTGCGACTGTCATTGCTAAGACCCCTTTTCCTTGTTTCTTTGGGTTGTTTCTGCCAGGAGTGCTAACGACCCTTCTGTTCCATTAGCTGCTGTGCTTATTAGTAGGTTTATGCTAAAAGGCTTTCCTCGTTTGAACTCCCACTCCAGTGGCAGTTTACCATACAGAGCACCAGAATGACCCCGTAAGTATTATCAATATGCAGTGCAGTTCGAAAAGCAACTGTCTGCCACATAATAATATTAATGCTCTTTCACTTTTTTATTGCGTTGGACTAAGCCGAACTCTCAACGCTGTGTTCAAACACTGTACCATTGCAAATCGCCTTTTTTCCTGTTATCTAAGAGGAGTCTCAAGCAATTATTTATTGCTCCAGTTAGCAGCAGCTCAAATTAACCACCTGAATTTTTCATGTTTTTAACAGAAAGCTACAGATCGCATCCTCATCCCTATCTTAGCTCATTTTTGCAAATGTAACCTTACCCAGCCTAGTTATAAATATAAATCATATGTCAGTCTGTTCAATTTATAAAATTTGATGGACTATATATTGTGCTATATGGGCAGTTGTAATGAAGTATGTGCTATATAATCTCCATTTTTAAATTTTCCATGAACTTATCACATTTTTCCACCTAATTTATCAATTTTTGTGAGTATATTTTTCATGATCATATTAATAGTAAATCACTCATTTTGCTTATTCATTATTGGGAATTCACAATGTATTTTGATTAGATGTGACAGGTCTATGGGTTTTTGGGAGTTTTGACATAATTTCCAGAATCAGGTTTCTTGAGTAATCTTTCACATTTGAAAAATCAGTGTTCAGGGTAACATTCCTTTCTGATTAATGCCTTGTTATTTGAAATTTAAGCTAAGTGAAATCCAGCTGTCTATGCTCTGTCCATTATCAGTGGACATACTTACTAACCTTTAGAGGCTCATTCATCTTCCAACTCTTAAATATCTTTCTTAGCATGGGGAGAATTGTTCTCCAGAGGTGCTTGTCTCTTCAGTCACTATAGGAACAGCCCTTACAGACTAAACCATGTGCCTGGTTAGGGGAAGCCAGAGAGCAATAGGATGAATTCACTGTTCATTTCTAGATGTCCTGTTCGATATATATTCGCTGAGTTCACTGTTCATAGTAACAAATACCTGGTACATCTCAAAGACCTAAAATTTTATCTTTTTGGTATCATTCTCTACATTTACAACAGTCTGCCCTAGCGAATGATCTGTATTAAGCCCTGGCAAAACTCCTAAACAGTCACAACAGCTGGGACATGGGTAGAAGGAAGAGATGGGGTTGGTCTACACGGTGCATACAAATTTCCTTTTCTTCTGCAGAAGCTATTGAATGTGATATTATTAAACTCTCAGCTAATAAATGACTTTGTGTCTCAATAAATAAATATTCATGTGGGATCTGAAGAGTTACAACACTTAGTTAAATTAGAAAGTAAAAGTAGTATGCTAATATATTGTGAAAATCATCTGAAAATGTATACTACATCTATGTGAATACAAAATAATTTCCTTATGACTAATGATATTACAGTGAGTACCAACTGAATTAATAACCATACAATACTTAGCGCAAGGAGTTATTAATGCCCCAGTCATTCATACAGCAATTTTTAAAGTTTAGCTCTTTTGCAGTAGAAGCAAAGAAGTCACCTGAATATTAAACAAATATGTCACAATTTCTTCTGGACATAAAGTTAAGTACAAAATGTGTGGGTGGAAAGAATATTAGTAACAATATGCAATACACAATTTAAGATTATTTACAAACATAGAATAACAGAACAGTTTGGGTTGAAAGGGAACTTAAAGCCCCCCCAGTCCCACCCCCTGCCATGGGCAGGGACACCTTCCATAGCCCAGGTTGCTCCAAGCCTCATCCAGCCTGGCCTTGG
>NW_010268443.1:3725-15239 GCF_000690775.1 Eurypyga helias
ACTCCAGCCCTCAGGGCATCTCCGGGGCCTCCTCTGGACTCACTCCAACAGCTCCGTGTCCTTCTGCTGTTGGGACCCCACAGCTGCACACAGAACTGCAGGGGGGATCTCACGAGAGCTGAGTAGGGGGGAGAATCCCCTCTTTCGACCTGCTGGACACACTGCTCGGCGTACAGCCCAGAATACAGTTGGCTTTCTGGGAATGGCCTGCTCATGTCCAGTTTCTCATCAACCAAAAAAATTATTTACTCATTTCAGATTCACTGTCATCGTATTAATCATGCCAAGCTGCTTTGGTGTTAATGTAGATAGAGTATGTAATTCTGCAGCAGGTCTTTTGCAACATTACATTAATAAATGCCTCCTCACATGCAAACATTTGTTATTTTTTAGTGAAGAAGTTTGAGTAGGCATTTCCCATTTTTGGCAGGTGTATGAGTGCTTCATGTATTCAGCTGCAATTTTCTTCCATACAAATAGAATTAACAGCTTAGAAAAAAAAGTGGTAGTGGAGGAATAAAGCAATTCACATGGAAAAAATCAGGAAAATGGATTGCCTTGTTTTTCTCACAAAACAGCAACAAAAAACTACATGGAACTGATGTGCTCACTTCACTTAGTTTACATTTAGGGATATATTTAGAGTAGCCCCATAGTAAACCAGGACACACAAACCAGCGCAGCAGGTCCACGCACCCGGGAGTTAATTCCCGTGTGTTGTTTGTTCTCTGCCACATCCTTGATATGCACAACATAGCATAAGGAATTCTCAGTGAGGTAAAAAGTGGTAAAATGGCTATTGACGATGTAATTCTGGCATCAAGAAATTAGGAAGGGAGGCTTTTCGCTCACCCTTAATGAAGTGTTTACCGGGGTGCATGAACTGTTCTCAGTTGGGTACAGGAGCACGAGTCCCACCCAAGCTGTGATGGAGAGGTAGATGCCTACGGTTCACTGCTACAAATTTCAGGATCCCAAGGCAACACATCACTGGTGACTCTCCACCGTCTCTTCCTACTTCATCTCAGTGGCCGCAGCGCGTCCTTGTGAGGGGCTGCACGGGGCTGGGTGCCCACCAGATCCCAGCGCCATGCCCTGGCTCCGGCCAGCAGCGTGCTGGTAGTCAACAGGAAGGCGCTGCGCAGCTTCCCTCACCTCCACGTAGTGCTGCACATGGCCCCGTGCCCGAGGCTTCCTCTGCTCGAGGCGGTGGGTCAGGAGGTACGGCTGATGCACCAGGTCGGCTCCAGCTTTCTCCTGCAGGCAAAGCAGCTGATGATTAAGGTAGAACCTCAGCTCGCTACTGATGAAGATAGTACTGGGAAATTTGGGAAGAAATACTGGGAAATAAAGCCTTTGAAGGGAAACAAAAATGATGGGCAGCAGTTGTGCTCAAAACTTGCTTTGCACAGGCATTTGCTCAACTTAATTTTCTTTTTTCTTGTTTTTCAGAAAAGCGCTCATCCGTTCCGCACCCTAGATATGATTTTAACAGTCTGTGCTTTATGTTGCCTTATTTGCTTTCTCCTGCAGAGCCCAGTTCCCATTACGTGATTTCCTTAAAGGCCTTTAACAACGCAGGCGAAGGGGTGCCTCTCTATGAAAGCGCGACCACCAGGTCGATGACAGGTGAGTTGCAAATGCTGATTCATGATCTGCTGCCCATCACCGAACATCAGCTGTACAAAGGTGCACCTTAGGCAAAACATTTAGGTCAAGGCAATGGAAGAAAAGAGCTCTGCAACCTCCAGGTCCCTGCTAGAATAAATCAGCTTCATTTTCCACTTTATTTGTAACTACACAGATAGAATGAATTCTTTACCCTTTCCAGAAATTGGCTGTATAAATTTAATGCAATGCTCACAAGTGCTTGCTCTTTGGTGCGTGTTGGCTTGGGAGAAGCATGACTCCCAAACAATTTAAATATTTAAAGATCAGGGCAGAATAGTGGTGAATAACTTTGCTGAATTAAGCCCAGATGATTTTTTTTCCTTCATTTTTAAAGCAGTTTAAGTTAAATGAATTAGTTAAAAAACCACTGTCACCATGCACATTTACAGGAGTATCCAGCAGGATTGCAAAGGGTGAAGGAATACACCGGAAAGGTTTTCCTGGCAGGATAGGAAGGGCTTAGCCAGCGGTAATGGAGGGTGCTTTTAGGCAGCTGTTTTTCACAGGTGCATCACTGGGACACTAGCAAAGTGATAAAATCAGAATTATTCTCATGTAGCAGTGTTTCCCAGGCTGCCTTGTATTTTTTCAGCAGTCACTGGTGTGTGGGTGGGACTGACGCAGGGTTAAAAGAACAGAACTGAGGAAAAAACAATAGTAAGTGTTTTTCCTCTGGAGCGACACCATCCTTTGGCGAAGTTTTTCCCTTGCGTTTCACCCATGGTGTTCAGAGCTGCCTGGAAGGGAGCTGTGTCACTGAGAGCAAACCCGATCGCTGACACTGGCTTGGGTGGACCACGAGGGATGAATCAACCAAATGGCACTTCTGTGGCTCTACAAGGAAAAACAGCTTTTATCCATATGTTTTTGTGAAGTATTCCCATAAGAAATCTTGGAAAGTCAGGAGGAAAAAAAAAAAAAAGAAAGATTAATTACTTTATCAAGGACAACCGTAACAAGCTACATTAGACATAATAAGTGTCAGGGAACCTCTGGCTCAAAATTATTAATCTTTCTTCTTGTCTGGCGTCTACAGAGGTCATTCTTGCTTAGTGTGTGTCTTGTAAAATCTTTTTCCAGTGAGTTTGCCTCAGGATCCATATATGCTTTTATTTTTAAGTTTTTTGTTCCCTGTCAATTCTATTTAAAAAAAACACCCGGCTGGCCTCTGGGATTTGGTTTTATGTCTGTATATAACCTCGCACAAACAAAACAATATCCAGGTATGAAAAAGGTAATTCAGGATTGGTGAAAAAGGTGATTCTGTTTTGGTGAGCTGACCTGATGATCGTCTGCCAGCAGCCCACCCCAGTGCTTCTCTCTTATTGCTGAGAGACATCCGCACCCGGAACCTCCCACGACCTCCCACCCACGGGATGCAGCCTCTGAAAGTAGCTGGTGGCCAGGGTCCTTCCATGAGGAACATCTCAGAAAAGGCTTTAAGTGAAGCAGGAAAGTACAGGAGTTGTGTTCCCCAAGCAGCGGATGAGCTGATACACCTTGGACACCAAAAAACCCCAAAGCTGTGTCTTTGTGTGCCTGCTTAGCCTCTACACATACATATTTTTGGTGTCTGCTTGTGTGGATATGGTATGCAAACTAAAGTTATATAACATGCAATATTCTCAAAACAAGCCCAAAGAGAGCAAGAAACAATTTTCTGTCAAGAGATTCCAATTTCCAAATGACAGATGTCGGCGTCTACCTAAAAGCAAATGAACCTTCAGTAGGAAATGGAGGGGACCTATTTTCAGCCACTGGTGGATTACAGGCATTTCCCTCTTCCTCAGGTCAGTGGTGTCATATTCAGAAACTGAATTATCTTGATTGATCGAGTCTGGCCGTTTATTTTGCTAAGCCAGTCCTCTTTCCATAATCTCCTCTCCAGCAGGACTTTGGTTTTCAGTATGGGAGGGAAAGGAAAAAGGGAGTGCAGGATTTGCTAAAATATCAACTCAGCTGCAGTCACGTCAACATCCACCAATAGTTTGTCAAGAAAGCCCAACAGAAACAGGTGTTTCTCACCTTCCAAAGTTTACAGCCAATTATTTTGGAAAACTTCAGGAAAAGAAACTTAACTTCCAACTTGCAGAAGCTCATTTTACCAGATTGGGGCAAGAAGGAGATTTAGCTGCCCATTCCTCTCCGGGTGGGTTGTGCGTTTGAGTTTTGGATCTCTACAAGAACAACTGAGTTGCTTTGTTTCCTTCAACACTCGTATTCAAACTTCTCATAAAGCAGCTGTTGATGAAAGAAGCAACAAAAGGAGCAGGTGGAACCTAATGGCTTATTATACATTTTAAACATCCTTGTCTCCTCTGTTTTTCGGTCTTGTGACCTCCCGAAGCTCTGAATAATGGATCACAAAATCATGAAACAGGAGTGATCAAAGGGTGTCAGGAGCTGGAATTGCACATGGGCCAGACAAACTGTAGCAACCGTCAGTGAGGAAATATGAGAGTCATTTATGGTTTGATTAATTAATTAGCACTTTATTTTACAGAAAACTAACCCCAAACAAATAACCTTTTGGCATGCTTTGCCTGTACTTCGCCCACTGCATTTTGAAATTGTATTTAGGAAAATCAAAACTGGAAAATAAGGAGTCAGTGAGTATCATTTTAAAAGATAGGCCAGAAGTTGACTGGGTACTTCAACAAGGGCAGAAGTATTTAAACCGTGTTGAGATGGTTGGTCTCTGGTTGCTGCGGGAGTGCCATCGCTGTGCAGCCCCAAAAGGAAGAGACAGCAGCTACCTCAATAATTAAGTTGAAGAAGTTGCCTCTGACATTGCACAGTGCACCGCCTTGGCATGCACATGGTGCTCAGCATCTTTCTCCCCAAAGACCACCCAATCACAGACACAGAGGAGGAGAGGAACTGTGCTTGTTCCTCAAGGAAGAAGACTACTTGAAGATAATCCACATGTCCACGCCTGGATAGAATCATAGAATCATAGAATCACAGACTGGTTTGGGTTGGAAGGGGCCTTAAAAAAGATCATCTAGTTCCAACCCCCCTGCCATGGGCAGGGACACCTTCCACTAGACCAGGTTGCTCCAAGCCTCATCCAGCCTGGCCTTGGACACTCCCAGGGATGGGGCATCCACGTTTATCATGCTGTGCACGTTTATCATGCTGACGGCATTAAACAAACAATTGAAAGATCTTCACTTGAGCAGTGAAATCGTTATGTTCTGTTGCGTGTAACAAACGTTTAAGCAAATGCAGATTATGTTCCTTTTAAGAGCCAAAACAGCAAAAGTGCCTGAAAGAGGCTGCCAAAAGAGAAAAGTGTAGGTAACTCCTACACATGCGGGAGGGTATGCCATGTCTATATATCAGGGTGGAAGATGACACACTCTCCACTCTGTCCGTGTTCCCAATAATGTATCGTTTAAGTGATTCAATTTTTTAAGAAAATGTTAATCATTTTAAGTGGAGACTCTGCATTGACCCTCTTGTGAAGAAAACACAGCGTAGCTGGAAGTATTTCACACTTAGCGCTGGTTAGTTTTGTTGTAGTGATGTAACTGAAGTGTTGATGATGCGTTCTCATTTTGCATTAATGCCTTTCTTTCTGTTCTCCTCATGTTCCTCCTCCTCATTAATGCATTTAACCCATTGTGATGTGTGCCCCTTGGTGGCTGTTTGTGTTTTGGTTTGGTTTGTTTTTCTGTTTAACTTACCTATTCATTTATTTTGGAATGCTCTTTTGGTGATGTATGGACCCAGACCCCATTGATCCATTAGAAGTTGATTTTTATCCTTTGCTTGATGATTTCCCTACCTCAGTCCCAGATATCTCCACCCCCATGCTCCCACCAGTAGGTGTCCAGGCTGTTGCACTTACGCATGATGCAGTGAGGGTCATCTGGGCAGACAACTCTGTCCCAAAGAACCAAAAGACTACGGAGGTTCGCTTCTACACGGTCCGATGGAGAACGAGCTATTCGACAAGTGCTAAGTACAAGGTGAAATTTTAACACGTTATGAATTTATGAGATATTTCATCTGTTCATATTTTATTTGAAGAGATTCCAAATTTACTTTTATTGCTTCCCTCAAACAAAACTGCCATTTCAATTGAAAGGAGACTTACCTGAGAAACCACTTACAAGAAATTTACATGTTTAGTTGGATGAAAACGCTCTCTTTCAGTTCCACATGCCAATTGTGGAAAGTTTTGATCTTTAAACTTTACCAATCAGATATAAATTAATCACAGATTTGGTAGCATGATAATGCAGCATTGGCTTGGAAGAAATACCAACTGCAAACCCACCCATACTGTATGGCAATTCCACTCCTCCATATTATGTATCCCAAATGGTAAAAAATGAAGGTTAGTTTATGAGAAGACTCAATTTGAATGGTGGTGACAGCAGCATGCTACTTCCTGCATGAGAATTTATTTTCAAGACCTCAGTAAAGAAGAACCCAATCATGTGCAGTGCAGCAAAGAGATACTGTGGTACAGGGAATGGGAAGAAACAAGCACAGCCTTTAGGCTTTTTTTGATGGCTTGTTTTTGAAAAATAAGCTACCTTTCCCCACTATTGTCAGCTTATATATTGCATCTCATGTAATACCCATGTTCCCCACGATGACCATGTCCTTCCTCCTGTGCCCTACCAAAATAGTTGGTATCCCTTGCATAAAGGATTGTATTGATCCATAGTAAGCTGTTTGCTGTGGATATATTTTTATACTCCAAGTGGATGCCTCATTTTTTACTGTTCTCTGTCCTAAAAAGCAGCCTAAAAAGCAACAATTAATTAAAAATTAATTAATAGAATTAATTTTTACAAGGACTGTGGAACAGGCCATGCTCTACCCAGCACTGAGGCTCCTCTGATTAGAGACTGAATGATGTGTCTAAATACAAGTTGGCATTTCAAAACCCCAGAAGATGGCCCTCTGCCTCACTGGGTTTGGAGTACACACATCTTGCAGACTCAAAACCTTTCCCAGGTAAATTTTGGAAGTAGTGGGGATCATAAAATCATAAAATCATAGAATGACTTGGGTTGGAAGGGACCTTAAAGCCCCCCCAGTCCCACCCCCTGCCATGGGCAGGGACACCTTCCATAGACCAGGTTGCTCCAAGCCTCATCCAGCCTGGCCTTGGACACTTCCAGGGATGGGGCATCCACAGCTTCTCTGGGCAACCTGTCCCAGTGCCTCCCCACCCTCTGCGGGAAGAATTTTTCCTGATATCTAATGATGGTGGAATAACAGTGGAAAAGCTGTGGCCTTCAATCCCTTTTTCTGAGGGTGGTTTTTCAGCTCTCGCCTTTACACTTTTCCATCAGCATTTGGCTCGTTGACACTCGACTGAGTCCATGTGCTGCCATTAACTAATAATTTCAGTTGCATTACTCCTGATTTGGATTCACGTCAGCTGAAAGGACACTCAGGTCACCTGGTTTTTTTTTTCTGCAGATATTGACCCACAGTACAGCTTTTAAATAATAGCACATTTCTACAAGGTATAAAGCCCATACCCGGCTTTTACATCTACTGCCTTACTTCTGACAACCGCAGATGCTGACATGATGCTCTGTAATATTAGACCCAAATTTTGTATGCTTATGCAATTGTAACAAGCTTTTAGGTAATTAAGGATGCCAGAACAATGCATTGTAATTTTTTGAGTGTCATACCTTGATCTGACTCTTTATTTAGAGACTGATGTCCATGCCCAACAAAATGAAGAGTATAGCACAGGGAAGCACAGCGAGTCACAGTTTGCAGCTTGAGTGATGAAATCAAAGCTCCAAAAAGATAGCTTTATGTTTTGCCAGTCACAGTCACTCACAACATTTTCTCCAGTTTCCCAATGCGTTTACTGAGCTGCATGCAGTGGAAAATGGTGGGTGACAAACAAAAATGATCAAACATAGCCCGAGTAATTTGCCGCACAGGAGAAGCACATCCTGCTCGGAGTTTTCAAGCTCGTTGTCCTTCTCCTAAAACGAGCAGGTGGACATCTCTTGCAGAGCCACCACACAGGACTCCAGGAGCCATTGAGGGGCAGGAGACTGAGGCGGAGCGGAGCAAGAATGAAATTACCTTTCTTTGCCATCGTCTGTTGTTGGACCAGTGTATGAGCAGCATGTAAAGAGCCGATTAAGTGACTTATTTATTCCAGGTCAATCACCCAGAAGCACAAACTATCAAAAGTCTTTCAAGAGGTTCTGCTTTATTTTAATAACCACATTTTTTCAAGGAAACAAGATCAAACCTATTGTGTTATTTTTTGAAAAACATGGTGAAAACATTCATTTTCTTCAAGAGGGTTTGGATCAGGCTCACAAATGGCTCCCATAGCACTTATCTATGCATTGGCATTGAATTTTTTGATTTTCAAAGACTCCCATTGCTTCAAATATGTATATCAAAACATATAATGAATGGTTTAGCCTTTGCTATTGAAAGTGGAAGTTCATAGATTTAACTTGTCCCTGCAAACTTTGCTTGGTACAAACCGTCCCAAACAGACGCGGCGTGGCATTACTGAAAGTACTTGCTACAGTTACACCCCCTTCATCTCAATGTGATACTAACTTCAAGGATGTTTGCGACTATTGAAATGCTAATGTTTAGTATTCAGTGAAACAGTCAAAGAAAAATGCTCAGCTGGAGACAAATAACTTTCTTTTTGCAAAAAAGAACCCAATGTCTTTATGCTCCACTAAAGACTGTTTTGCCCAGGAATAGGTTCAAACCCTATTGTTTTTTCCATGTGCATTTTTCCTCATCATGTGTAATATCTGAGCACTTCCATAGTGATAGTTACCAGATCTAGTTACCTTCAGTCATGCTGAGGAGTATTTTATGCCATAGATCATTTAATTTCTTCCAAAATGGTTTCTGGGGGAGAAAATTACTATTCCCCATATTTAAAACCAGCCTTTAGTCAAAGAACAATTTGTATAAACTCTAGCACGTGTATTTTGCCATCTTTGACAAGTGGCTGGGTAGTTTGGTAGAGTAGTTTATGAAAATGTAAGTTATAAGTGCTGTCTTTGCCTCAGTAAGACTTTTTATAGAGGGTGATTCTCTGGTGGAGTAAACCCCAGTACAAATAAGTTGCAAAACTGCTAATTTCCAAGAACTAGGTATTTTAATTGAGTTTGATGATGATAAAATCTGGTATTGCATTAAGTCTTCCTATTAACTAGCATGCAAAACATCTGTGATAAGACATCGTGCCATGTAGGCATCTACTGCCCGTTCATTAATGTCTCTGCAAAGTAGGTTTTGAATATTGCTGCTTTATTCTGTGATGTGCTGGAAACTTGATGCCCCATTTTTAGTAATCATCTGATGATTAGTGTGAGAATGGCATTACTGATGCACGCCAGCAGCTTGTGAACTCCTTCCCAAATGTGAACATAGAGGTAATCTTCCAGTGCAAAGTTGTCCTTACCCAGTAAACATTAGCTCTGTAGGTATATAAACATGTTGAAGTGCACAGCACCGTTCACTCACCGGCCTGTAAGTTGTTGGTGCTGTGGGATTGCACACCAGGCTCTGTAGCTTGAAAAGCGTGGGAATTGATTTTATTCAGTTGTCACCAATTTGTCCAATAATTTTCTTACCACTTGTCTCCTTTGATACTAGTGCAGTTTGGCTTAAATTGTTCCTTACTGTAGGCGGAGGTAAAAAGCTAAATCAGCTAAAAATAAATGAGCAATTTAATATTCTTGTCAACATCGTTACGTTTAGTTGTTCATAACATAGCACAGTGAAGCAAATCAATAATATGTTTCAAATATTATCAAATATATAAACATGTTATATTTAACCCATCAGAAGTGTGGTTTATGAATACAAATATGCATCCTTTTATGCGGCAGTCCTGGGTGACATTTTTATCTCTGTCATAAATATATGTTAACCCTAGGAACTAGGATGTCTTAGTCAGAACCACTCTAGGTCCTGCTTTCTGAGCCTCCACTAAGAATCAGGAGACATTAACTTTATTTTTTTTTAAGGACCCCATCAAAGAGTCTGGAAATGAGTGTTTAAGTTATGGAAATGTTCCTATTTTCTTCTCTCATTTAGGTGTAGATGAAGGACATAGGGTTAGCTTCCAATTTACATTTGAAAAAAAAAAAAAAAAGCATGGCAAATTGCTTTGTCTAGGAAAAGAGAGAAAGAAAGCATCACAATAATTTATTTAACTGCCTAAATTATAGGCAGCAAGTTTAGTATTGTATTTATAGTACTAAAACTATTCCTGTTAAGGTATGCAGTAACAATAGAGCATTTTCCTTGAGAAAGGAGCGCATTGTAACTGTGTTTTGCTTGGCCACCAGCAAAAAGAGTGGCTTTAAGGTCGTTCTCTGCCCCGTGTCTTTACAGTCAGCAGATACAACCGCTCTGAGTCACACCGTCATAGGCCTGAAGCCAAACACCATGTACGAGTTCTCCGTCATGGTCACCAAAGGTCGGCGGTCCAGCACCTGGAGCATGACTGCGCACGCCACCACCTATGAAGCAGGTACGGAAGAGCTTTTTATTTTTCATCAGAAGACGCTTTCCAGTTCGTTCAAACTGCATAAACTGACAGCGTACATATAAAATTGACTGTATTCTCCACTTCTTTTCATGGGTAGCAAAGCAGAGCGGTCATTCTGCTGGGCTCTGGTGTCATTGCAGCACGTCAGGAGACGGTAGAGCATGTGTGTGATAATTTGCCCCATAATATAATGACTTTGAATGCTTATAATTGAAAATAATTTTCACTTTCCAAAGAAACCCAAGATCAGGTCAGAGTAATTAATCTCTTACTATTCGATAATGATTTTGCTACTTTAAAATTTTGACTTAGGAAGTTCTGTGTGTTTTTGTCTCTGGTTCATGACTTCCCATCTTATCCACTTAGTAAAAAGGACCCAGTGACTGCTGGTATCTAATGTACATCCTCCTTGACTCCAGAACTAAAGGGGTATGTTTAAAAACTGAGCAACCACAGGTCTGTTCACAATACTGTGTGAACACATTGCTGTTGGCTGTGCACCGCGTCAGTGACCAGTGCATCAGTCCAACCAAGACCTACAGTCAGTGTTAAAGCAACTGAAACCATCTGTGCAAAACTGGAGACGAAGACAGAAAGGGGTTCAGGGGAGCAAGGCAAGTGAGCAGTCTTTTCAGCTTGTACATAATTTGGTGTAAAGACACAATTAACCCACTCTGTGCAAAATGCTGACGTATAAATGCCCTGCTGACAGTTTGGTAAGGTATCTCCTCTATGCTCAGTGTTTCCATACATCTGTATTTAATTTCCATCTAGCAGCCGTTGTTAACGTTAACAATATGTTTGTAATAAACAAATACACTTGAAGGCTTAAATTAGCTGCTCTTCTCAAGCATTCAAGTGGTGTTTTACAAGCAGGAAGCCATGACCTGACAGATACTTCAGATTCTGAAGGGGTCTAAACGCAGTTTTGATAACAGACACCAGATACTTATTAAGTGTAACCCTAGTTCAGAGGAATACAAATATTGGAAAAGGGGTGGAGATGTTGTGATCTCTGCAGTTAAGAACTCCAAAACACAAGTGTTTCTTTCTCCTCTGTCTGCCTATGGTTAACCACAGTCAGGAAATAGTATGCCTGGGTTTGCTCCTAGTTATCAAGTGGGCATTAAGGGAAGCACATATCCTGGTCCCTAGGGTGTCTTTAAACAAAGGGTATGGTCTTCCATTAAATTTTCGTTTCTTTCAGAATAACTTATTGAGCCTTCCTTTTGAAACCCCTGAGTAGATTTGTTTTAAAGAACTCCACTGGCCTGGGTAAGGCTGTATGTTCACAGAATCATAGAATAATAGAA
>NW_010268444.1:0-2852 GCF_000690775.1 Eurypyga helias
CCAGCGTGTCACCGCACCACACAGGGCTCATATGCCAGAGCTAAGGATGCTGGAGCTAAGAGGGTTACAGGCTGCTCAGCTCCTTGAAGTTAACGCAGGGAAGCAAAGAGGAACAGACAATCCCCCCAAAAAAGGCCATGGAGCTGGGGGCAGGGGTGTGCTCCTGTCCTGCCCAGCCCTCTGCACAGCTGGCATTTCAGCTGAACCACCCCCACGAGGCTTCCCCTCGACCTGCCACCCACCGACCCTCGCCATGCAGCGCCAGCGGGACCCAACCAAAACTCCCCTCCACGAGCTGCTCAGCAGCCAGAGGAGAGGCACAAGTGGTTGGAGTGGCAGCTGCTGAAGTCGAGGGGTGGATTCCCAGGAGGATAGGCTTGGCAGGAGGAAAAAGGCAGCAATAGCTCCCTTGGAAAATTCCCAGGCAGTACGGCTGCGTGATGGGCTCCGCTGGCCCACGTCTGGGTCCTCCCTTCCGTGATAAGATAGGGGCTGCGATGCTGAGCCCACAAACCAAACAGCCAGCGCAAACACGGAGCTCGGATTCAAGGGCCCGTTTGCTCTCAGCAAACCACCTCAGGGTGAGTGTCCGGTGCCTTTAAAGCAATGGCAGTGTTCCCGGGAAGAAAGCCCAGGGCAAAGCGGGCAGGGGGCCACGCAGGAAAGCCTTGGCCAGGATGGGGTCAGGGGACTGGAGCATCGTCTGCAGGATCCCAGCGTCTCCGAGGTCGGTCACCTCAGACCTCCACCTCAAACCTCAAGGTTTCCAACCTGCTGTAATCCCATTTTGTAGGAATCCTCAGTCAAATCAGCTTAATTAAAAAAAAAAAAAAAGAGGAAGAGAAAAGCTGGAGAAAAGCAGGTCCAGGCTTTGCCCCCTGGGAGATGCAGGATGAGGTGGAGGTGCAGACCCCGGTGATTCCCGCTCCATCCATGTCTGCGGACGCCCTTGCCAGCCCTACCCTGCCTCCTTCCAGCAGGCTGAGAGGATTCGAGCAGGAGAAGGAATACAAAACCCCGGTGCTCACATCAGCATCTCCACCGAATTAGCGCTGGAGAGCGGCAAAGGGGCTTATGATGGGCATGAAACACTGGGTTTGCAGCGGAAAAGATCCGGGATTAACCCGGTGCCTTATTTTGGACAGAATCGGGTTCAGCAAAGCCCAACTCGCACTGACCACGGCGAGAGTCGGCCCGCAGCGATTCCCCGGCGCGAGGAATCTCGCCTGGTCAGGGCTTTTCCCCGGCGCGAGGAATCTCTCCTGGTCAGGGCTTTAGGTCACTTCGAGGGGAAACCCCGCTTCAGAAGCCGGAATGTCTCCCACCCCTTATCATGCTGCACCAAGAACAGCAAATCCAAGAGCACAGAGGAGGGTGGAGCGGGTGGGAGACGGGTCTGTGTTTTGACTTCAACCCACAGATGTGACCTTGTATTTCTATAAGCACCTCTCATCCGCCTGGATCCTGGGAAGCTGCCGTAATCCGAAAGCGGAGACGACTGGTGCTATAGTGAGGAGGGGTAGGAAGGGCAGGGATGCTCCGGAGGAAGGTGTGGGGCTGCACGGCCGGGGTGGCATCCCATCTTTGGGATGGGAGGCAGCTGCTGACACCCGAAGAGGGTGGGAGCAGGATTTCGTGCCCAGCCAATGTCAGACTTTGCCCGGAAGCTCCATAAAAAGCAGGAGGAGGAAGGACGCACTCCCGGCTGTTGAGCTCTTGCCCCGGCTGTTGTCACACCGTCTCCTTGCAAAGCGACGTGCCAGGGGAGCTGGCAGCGTGCCCGGCCTCGGGCTGCCCTCCACTCACCCCCACGGCCCCCACGTGCCACCTTCCAGCCCCCCGCTCCGAAACCCAACAGCAGAGATGCTGATGCCGCTCACGGCCTGGATCCCGCTGGAGCCGTACAGGGAATCCCAGCTCCTGGCTCCCCGGGACTTGCCCAAAACCCTCCTGCTCTCCAGTCCCTGGGCAGCTGCAGCACTGTGAGTGCCCCAGCATCCCTCCTGCCTCACAGGTTCCGTGCTGCTGTGCCGCTTTTCGCTGAGCGCCGAGCTTGCTTGGGGCGAGAAATGCCACCCGGGACACCGGGGAAGCTGCAGACTGGGAAGATACGGTGAGGGAAGCCTGGGCTTGCTCTTGCAAGGGCAAGGAGAGGGCTTGCACCTCCTCCCCAGCACGGGTCAGGGTGCTGAAGGCTCTGCTCCTGCCTCTCGGGAGCCCTGACGTGCTCCTCTAGCACCTTTGGCTGCAATAGTTCCCATTCCCCAGGGCGGCATTCTGGCTATCCCTGTAATTAAAAATATTCTCTAATATTTAAATAGATTGAAATCTCCATCCCGGGGCAGGCAGCCAGGCCCAGCCGAGGAGTGAACGTGCAGAGGAGGGGGTGGGATGCAGCTGGGGCTGCTTCAGCGCTTCAAGGGGCTTGTCAGAAAGATAGGGACAGGCTTTTTAGTAGGGCCTGTTGCGGTAGGACAAGGAGTGATGGTTTTAAACTGAAGGAGAGGAGATTCAGCCGAGTTCTAAGGAATAAATGGGACAAGGGTGTGAAACCCTGGCACAGCTTGCCCAGAGAGGTTTAGCTGCCCCGTCCCTAGAAACACTCAAGGCCAGGTCAGACGAGGCTCTGAGCAACCTGATCCAGCTGAAGGTGTCCCTGCCCATGGCAGGGGGTGGTCCAGACGACCGTTAAAGGTCCCTTTAACCCAAACCGTTCCATGAAGCCTGTGACTCCCCAAGGGACTTGTGCCCTCAGACCTCACCGAGGTGTGACCAGCGAACACCCCCCAGCACTGACCGGTGATGCGGCCCCGCAGCTCGTCGCCTTGCTCCTCGCCTCGAGAGAGCGGCCA
>NW_010268444.1:2899-3272 GCF_000690775.1 Eurypyga helias
CCGGTTTACCCCCCCCCCCCGTCCGTCAGGCTCGCACCGGCTCGGCGTGCTTCTCGGAAGAGGGAACTCCAGTCTGCCCAGTTACTGCCCACCGAGACCACCTTGAGGCTCCAGCCACAGACCCGCTCACCTCCAGGCCGGGGAGGGAAGGGCAGGTGGGTCTTTCCATCAGCCCCCTTCCCCTTCACCCGCCTTTCCTGCGGGCTATCGGCAACCTCCGCTGCCGACGTCCTGCAAGGACCCCCGTGAGGGCGTCCACGCTGGAGCAACCCCAACTCTGAGCAACTTCAGCCACCAGGACCGACCGGCCCCAGGACTGTCCCCGGGACTGCTGCCAGCCCAGACACGGAGCCAGGGACGGCTCCGGCTGCTC
>NW_010268444.1:3389-6401 GCF_000690775.1 Eurypyga helias
GCGGGCAAGGGGCGATGCTGCAGGGACACCTCCCAAAACACCTCATAGGAGAGGGAGGTGCAAGGCAATTTCCCACGTGGATGCTGGAGGAAGCAGTTTTTGGGGTTGAGAGGAGCAAGCCAGAGCCCGAAACGGGGATGTGCCTGGCTGGGAGCAGGCTGCAAGCACGGGAAGCAGGCAGAAAGGGCGCGTTGTGAGAAGCCGAGTCTGGAGCCCCCTTCTCCTCCCGCAGCCCTTGAGGCATCCGCAGAGCGGCTGGCACCACCGCCCGCTTCACTGCTAATGACATCTGATGAGCCGGACCCGTGACTGCCTCTGTCCTGCCAGGAAGGGCACGCGAGGGCTGGTTCCCACCCTCCCTCCCACCAGTGGGAACTGGGACACCCCCCAGTGCCAGCACAGAGCAGGGAAGGAGACCTGCCCCCCCGCTATAAACCTCGCTCAGCGGAAGCAGGATGAAGCCCCCCAGGACAAGGAGTGAGGGTGGCCGTGGGTGCCATCCCTCCCTTGGCAGCACCGTGAGGATGAGGGGCCCCATCCCGCCGTCCTGGCACATATTGGCACCCCCTGAGGCCCCCCCCACGGCCTCCCTCTGCTCTGCCGCGAGGGAGCATCTCCCGTCTCACGGTACCTGTCCCATCCGGGGTGGATCTCACGAAGGTGGGCAGCATCTTCACCGAGGCCGTGGGGTTGGTGTCTGCTCCCAGCCCCTTCTCCATCTCCTTCCCGAAACGCTGGGACACCTCCTGGAGGGTCTCCTCGGAAAGCCGCATGTGGTAGAGGTACTTGTCAATCTGAAAGGTGGAGACCAAGCCAAAACGTCAGCTGGAGGGTCAGGGGCAGGGGCACACGTCCCATGACACACTCAGGCCGGTGTTCATCCCCCTCCCATCTGCTGGGGCTGATGCAAGAAGCAGGAGCGGGTCACGACCCACCCGGAAGGGCAGGGCACGGCTGCGCCAGCACGATGCCGAGGCGGCACCGCCGGCAGCGCCGCAACAGCTTATCTCTGGGTGCACTGAGAGCACCTGCCACTGCTCCTGCACCTCTTCCTGAGCATCCGGGGCTGCCCTCCCCTGCCCAGACGGCCCAGCCTGGGAACGCTGAACCCCGCGGGAGCTCCCGATGCTCCGCAGCAACCTCCCTCCTCAGGCACCTACGGGCACCCAAACAGGTTGCAACAGAAGGACCCAAACTCGCCAACAACCTTCCTCGCCCGTGAGTCAGGAGGTCGGAGGGTTTCCAGCTGGGAAGGCCATCCTACACCACGGCGGCACCGTGCTGCGCCCTTGACCCCAGCGCCTCCTCCTGCGTGAAGGTGTCGGGCAGGAATCCACTGCCCATTCACGCTGCTGCTGAGATCACCCTACAAAGGGTTACGGTGCCGAGAGCTACTCAACCCCCTTGAGCAAACAACGCTGGGTGACACAAGTGGGTGCTGTGGCCGGAAATGGAAGAAATCCACCCCCCTGCTCCCGGCAATCGCTTATACCCTGATGCTGAGGCTACGGAGATGCCCCGCTCCTTCTACAATTGGCATCAAAGCGCCTTGTCTCCCAGCAAAGGCATGGAAAAACTCCTCCCTGACCCGTCCACAAGCACTGTGCCTGTCTCCGCAGCCTGGCCGGAGCAGGAAAGGGAAACGGAGAGGCGGACAGACTGCCAGCTCCCAAACTATGCCCTGTTTCAATTAACTTCACTTAAAATTAATTAAAGGGCAGCTGCAAGCCCTGCAAAGTCAGAGGAAAACTCCACCCAGTCAGCTCACCTGTCTGTAGGCACGTAACACAGGGTCATCAGAAATCAAGCGTGATTTCTTTCTTTTATGGGGCTACGCTATAGGAAATGGGCATTTTGTGGGCAAGTAATAGCCATCCGCCCCAGCGTGACCTCGCTCGGACCCTGGGCTCAACACTGTGGTTTTGGCTGCCTGCGTTTCAGGCTTGGGATGCTCCGGTGTATCCTTTCCCCGGCCCAGCTCTGCTGGAAATTTGGAAGTCGAGGCCTCAGTTGCTCTGGTTGCTGTGGCGAGGCAAGAGGATGGAGGGAAGCCCGGCCGAGCGTGCTCCAGGAGGTGTTTTGTTCCTTGGGGAGCAGTATCCTCACTGGGGTGATGGGTTAAACCTCCTCCTGGTGCTCTCAGCTCCTTCTCGTTAATCAGGAGCAGGGAGGGAGCGCCCACCGGTTGGGAGAGCAGACAGGCGTGAGGAAAGGATAAGGACAAGGAAACCTGGAGGTTTCCTGGTGCCGGCTGTTTGCCAACCCCTCCTTATCCACCCCAGCAGCAGGAAGTCAAACACTGCTTTCCCCCTCCTATTTGCTTTCGCCTGCAGAAAATTGCCGCCCGTGTGCCGAGGCTCTGGTTACCGGCACAGGGAACGTAGCCGCTGCCCCAGCTCGCCTCCACCCTCTCCATCCTCTTCCAGCTCCAAGGGGGGGACGCAGGGTGTGGAGCCCACCTCCACCCCAGCCCCAGGGTAGGAAATCTCCTGTTGAGCTGTCCTGACGTTATCAGTTGATGCCACTGACCCAGGACAGACAGCCCCACCACATTTCTTCGCCGTGAGACGCAGAGATAACGTTGTCCTGGCTGGCCAGGGCCTTTCACAACCTCCTGGGGAGCCACCGGCCTGCCCCCCGGCACAGGAACCTCAGCCAGACTCTGCCCTCTCCCGCAGCATCTGACTGGGGTGCAGTGATGGAGACAAACCCGCCCGACACCGGGTGCTCAGCCTCCCAGCAGCCTCTTGCCCCCGTGAGACCTTCCTGCGCTGGGCGTCTTTGGCAGCCTGTGATGGCCAGCGGAGACCGTCGCGAGCGGGGATGGGGTCCCAACAAGGTGTCCCCAGCCCCATGGTGGGGTACAACCCCAGCAAGGCTCAGGCAGAGCTTCACCCCTGCATGAACTGCCCGCTGCTGGTGTTTTCCCTGTCCCTGACTGCTTGCTTTGTCTCCCACGCTCGCAAGGTGCTGCGAGGGGACGGTCTCACCCCAGAGAGGCTGCCTGCTCCG
>NW_010268444.1:6427-6725 GCF_000690775.1 Eurypyga helias
CCTCGACTCCTGCCCCAGGCCCAGGGCAGTGAAGACGCTGCGTGCACGACTCGCCAACCCCCAAAATCACAGCACGGGGAAGCGACACGGAGGATTCACCTCCTTTCCCCGGGACAGGCACCGCTCAGCACGTTCCCCATGTCCTCCGGGCTCCTCCAGGAATAATCGGCAGCGTGAGAAACAGGGTGACCTTCTTCTAATCTCCAAAGCCCTTTAAAACCTGGATCATCTTCTCCTACGAACGTAGACATCGTCCCACTTGGCAGCTAAGGCAGGTCAGGGCGCCCCTCCGATCGGC
>NW_010268444.1:6738-8460 GCF_000690775.1 Eurypyga helias
CAGCTCCTTCCCGAGCGAGACCCCCCCGTGTGCCCCGGACCCCCACCGAGGCAGATCCACAGCCACCTTCATGCCCGAGGCTTCCCAGCCCCATGGCCCGGTTCGTTACTCTAATTAACCCCCCCTGCACCCACGCACACCTCAAATTGTAGCAAAGATCGGGGAATTTAGTCTGCAGCGCCGAAGCGTGAGTAACCTTCCAGAGGAACGTCCTTCTCCGTCGTTTAGTTTTTTACCAAACAAAGCCAATTCCAAATAAATAAAGTCACTAGGTTAGGATCCGGAACGGGGCAATTTAGTTTCTGGAAAGCTTCCACCATAAATAATAGTGTTTCCCTGAGGAAATCGAAATAAGCTGAACGGAGGAGGAGCAGATTTAAGCTGCTCGCAGCCCAGGACTGTGGCACCCAGGGCGGGACGTTTTGTTACAGGACCAGATCCTTAGAGCTGCTGCGGGAATAGTGAGTTTGATGCGAGTTATCCAAAGTAAAACCTAGCAAATCCCCATCTCCTGGCTCAGGGCTGTCTCCAAAGGCACCGCTCATTAGCACCGGGCGCTGGGGAAGTGCCCAGTGTTGCCCTTCCCAGTTGCAAGGCCACCGTTGGGCAAGGTCCATCCGCCCCACGGCTGAAGAAACCTCAAGTTGCCCAATTTTGGCCGCCAGTTGGAAGCTGGGTGAGCTGTGCCGTGCTGAGCCGAGCTACAAGTACCCCCAAAACCAGGTTTGCCTGTGCAGTGAGGGTAATAACTCCCAGCTCCAGTACCACCCTGCAGCTGGGTGATGCTCTTTTGCCTGGAGACTTCGCTTAATCCTCCCATCGGGGCAAGACCCGAAGGAATCAGTGCTGCAAATAATTTAATTCCAATTCAATGCCACAATCCACGGGGAAATAGAATCATAGAATCACAGGATGGTTTGGGTGGGAAGGGACCTTAAAGATCATCCAGTTCCCACCCCCCTGCCACGGGCAGGGACACCTTGCACTAGACCAGGTTGCTCCAAGCCTCATCCAGCCTGGCCTTGGACACTTCCAGGGATGGGGCATCCACAGCTTCTCTGGGCAACCTGTCCCAGTGCCTCCCCACCCTCTCTGGGAAGAATTTCTTCCTGATATCTAATCTAAACCTCCCCACTTTCAATTTAAACCCATTACCCCTTGTCCTGTCACTACAGGCCCTTGTAAAAAGTCCCCCCCAGCTTCCCTGTAGGCCCAAATAAAATGAATTCCTTGGCTTTTATGTTTGCAGGGTGGTCCACTCCACATCACTTGCCAAAGTGGAAAAGCCCTGCCCGGGAGGTCTATCCCGGATCGCTGTCCCTTCCCTGGTGGGGGCTGCACGGCCGTGGCCCGGCTGGAGCCGTCAGTCCGAAGGAGGATGAAGGATGCCGGGCCCCGCGCAGTGGTAGCGGGAACCTTTTCCCCGTCGCTCGGCGGGGACGTGGGGCAGGATTGCTCGCAGTGATGGAAATGACAGCGGCTTCCGGCACAGCGCAAGCGTTTCCTGCCCAGCACATGGCAGTGGGGAGGGGGAAGAGCTCGGGGCGGTTTATTCTTGCGCACTAAGGTCTCGGCCACATCTTCCTCATTAATGACCCCGAGCCCCGAGAAGGGGAAGCCACTCATTTTCAGTTTTAATTTTGCTCCGGGTGCCTTTCCATAGCCACGTGATTGGCGAGAACTGGACCAGGAGCACGTGTTTCCAGCCTCCCAGTATCTCCC
>NW_010268444.1:8499-10884 GCF_000690775.1 Eurypyga helias
GCATTTGGGGACGAACGCAACAGTGGGAGAGGTTAACTGGGTTTTGGGCTGGAGTCTTTTCCTTTTTGGCAACAAAGTCAAGTGTCTGTTGTGCACAAGAACAACAGAGGGATGTTTGAGTCTGGGGAAGGCGTGAGCACTCCTAACCCACAAGTGTGCACAGCCAATCCTCTCTCCAGGGCAATCTCTGCCTTGAATTATTTTTCATTTAAGTTATTTCCTTCCCTATCCCAGTTTTTAACTTAAAAAGTGCCAGGTTTTCCTAAACCACTAAAGTTTTTCAGAATATTGACTCTCTCCCCACTCCTTTCAGAAGAGGATGGCTGTGCCTCCATCCTGCCTGGAGCCGCAGCGTGACACGACGGATTCGGGGAAACGGAGGCAGAGGGAGCGGCGGCGGTTCACCGAAGTCGCAGTGTGAATCTGGGAAAGCATCCAGCACGCAGAGCGGTTTATTTCCTGGCTCGGGACCGTAACCTGGCATGCACTTTGCAACTTTTATGGTTGGACTGGGGATGGGCACCGCAGCAGGGGACAGACCCCGGGCTGCATCCTCAGCCTCCGCGTGCCGAAAACCAGCGCTCCCCTTCCCCGTGTCGCCACGCCGTTACCCAGCCTGGGCTGACTCAGTGCCGGGAACCGGCTCGTCCCCTTCTCCGACCTCCCTGCCTTCGGTGACACAGGACTGATGCTGGGCTGCACCCACCCTCCTCCAGCCCATGACCCCAGCAGCACCCACGTCCTTGGCTGCTATTGAGGGCTCTGCGCCGAATTAAACCCCACGTGCCCTCCCCGCCGCAGCCAAGCCTCTGATGACACACGCCCGGAGTCATCTTGAACCCGAGTGAGTCAGATGGTTTCCTGCTCGGCCGGTTCCTCCCCATCCCCATCATCGCTCCCCCCAGGATGGCAGCTGAACCCCACGCTGGAGGTGGAGCTGGGCACCCATGGCGAAGTCACGCTGCAGAGCATCAGCAGGGGCCAGGGGCCCGTCCTCGGGTGACCCCGCTGTTCTGTAGCCCCACAAAAAGCCCAATTTCACCAGGAAAATGTTCTGGTTTCCAGCTCGGGAGTCAGGGATATCCAACTGCTCCCAGCTCCCACCGGCCCCGAGAACCCTCCCTGCTCACGCGTCCTCTCGCGCCCGTTTCAGACCCAAAAGGTCTCTGGGACAGATCCAAGAGGCAGCATCCCCCTCGGATGCTGCTGGACTGGAAAGCCTCACTGGCAACCCCCTCGGGGGCTGGGAGCATCCCACCACGGCTGAGGAAACCGAGCCCTGCCCGGGCTCCCCACGGCAGCTCAGCTGAGAAGCCGAGGAGCGAGGGGGTACGCGACAGCTCCCCCGAGGTGATAAGGAAAGGCCGTCCTGCCGCTGACCTTGACAAGACTTCGGAGAAGCTGCTAAGTTGGTTTCCAGGAATTTGAAATCAGGAACCCCTCCCACAGCCACGGAGGAGCCTGCAAGAGGTAGCCAGGGAGCAATCGGCTGCATAAAACGAACCCCCCAGCAAAGGAAATATTAAAAAAACCCAGAGGAAAACCTGCCCCTGCCTGGGAACGGCCAGAAACGTAGGGAAATTAACTCCGTTTCCAGTTTTTCCCTCTTTCACAGGCGCGATGGGGAAGAAGAGCCGCCAGCCCAGTTATTTAGCTCCTTCGCATCCCGTCGCGCGCCCAGGCTGAGGCTCGGGGATCGGCAAACCCATCCAAAGGGAACTCTCAAGCCGGGGCTCCCCAGGGACGCTGCTGAGGTTAACTGGAGTCTGCGCAAGCCCTTTGGGGTGAGATGAGTGAGTCCTGCAGCCCACTCCCCAGCCAGGCAGGGGGAGTCCGGGGCCGCGTGGGACATCCCCCCAGGCAGGCAGCAGAGCAGGGAAAGCTGCCCCGTGTCAAGAACGGGGAGAAAAATCCTGTTTTGGGGGCTATTTTCAAGGCCCTGATGTGGACACAACCCGCAGCTGTCGGAAAGGGCACTTTTTTCCCCTCTTTTCCAGCCCGATCCAAAGCAAAAAGACACATGACTGGGGCACACCCCAGGCTGTTGCCCTAAAAACCTTTCCCATACAGAGCCTCAAATTGTGGGAGACGCCTTGGAGTTTGGCCACAGCTTTCCAAGAATTTCAGCCTCTGCGTCTCCCCGTGCTGGGAACTCTCCCCTCTCTTTGCCCGACAAGGTTTCTAAGCCAGCAAACATTTTGGCATCCATGGTAGAAGCACCCAGCTCGGAAACCCCGCTGCTTCCCCCTTCTCCCCCTTCCCCCCCGGCAGCGCGCTCGCAGGAGGCTGCGCCGACCCCGGCTCACGGAAGGATTCACGGGCATTGGCTTAAAAATAACCCAGGGAAAATCCAGTTGTGGAGGTGGTTTTTGGGGCCGGGAGGGC
>NW_010268444.1:10941-11682 GCF_000690775.1 Eurypyga helias
CCTCCTCCCAAATCTCAGCAACCTATTTTGTTTGGGTTTTGGAGCTGGGAAGAGAGCGAAGGCAGCTCCCGAGGCTTCACACACCCTTTTCCCAGTGGATGGAGAAGCCGAATGCCCTAAACCCAAACCTCCCCCTCCATCATTTCCAGCTCCCGATCAGGAGCTCGGAAGCTGCCCGGGGCCCGAGCGGCACAAGTCGGGCCGTACCACTGGCCTATTTCTGCCACCGGGTTACACAACCCCTTCCCGTGGATTTGGCTGTTGCACAACGCCGGGACACGGGCGAGCGGAGGGAGAAGCCGCGTATTCCCTTCCAGATGGCTTTGCCTTGGGAAGCTGCGTCCGTGCACTTGGGTTGGGAATTTTTTTTTTTTTTTTTAGTGTTTTCTCCTGTTTTGCTTTCTATCCAGTGCAGGCAAAAGGCCAGCGTGGCGAGTTTTTGTTTCTCTGTCGGCATCCCCGGCGTTATCCGACGGAGCGAGCCGGAGCAGGCTCATCGATTTTGCTTTTTCTAGGGGCGCCTTGGCATATCCCGACCCCCTCCCCACACACACTCGGGCAATGGAACCCCGATAACAGGAACCGCTACGCAACCTCAGGACTCGGAGGCGAAACTCCCCCTGACCTACCCTTCGACGCCCCGAACGCCGGTGGGAGGCCGGGACGAGCCTGAGCCTTCGCCCACCGCCGCCCGGACGGCATTTTTTTTTAATTATCCAGGAATTATTTATTTGACACTTG
>NW_010268445.1:0-274 GCF_000690775.1 Eurypyga helias
TGGGGCCAGGATGGGGGACACACATGTGACATACGTGTGACACGCATGTGGCCGGGTGGGGGGACGGTGACACGTGATGGTGTGCGGTGGCCGTTGTCACACGCGTGTGCGGCGCCCGGTCGGTCCCTGAGCGCGTGTCTTTGTTGGGGGGAGGGGCATGCGTCACAGCGGGTGACATGGGGTCACATGCGTGTCTGGTCACGTGTCCCTGGGGGGGTGTCCCCGTTCTCTTGTCCTCGTGTCACCCCAGGTGTCCCCGTGTCACCCCGTGTCC
>NW_010268446.1:0-1343 GCF_000690775.1 Eurypyga helias
AAAGAGAGTTAACTCTTCCCTGATTAAACCCAGCACATTTTCTCAACTGACTTTGAAGTAAACTGAGTCTCATTTCCTCAGGAGCAGTCAAACATTTTGAGTCTACCAATTCCTCTTAAATCTGATTTTTTTCTCAGAATTTAATTAAATACTGTCTAAAACTGCAATTTCATTTTTCAAAGACAGACTAAATTTTGACTAGGTTCATAGTTAAATTTATAGCACATTTTGGGTTTTTTGAAATAAAAATGTCTATAAAATATCAGAGGTTCTCTGTCATAATAACGTATTTGCTTGGTGTCAGCACATCTTCAAATCTGAAAGCAACGCTTGTTTCCTCTCTCTTGTCAGTGTTTCAAAAATAGAGAAAAAGATACAACAGCATAAAAATTTTAGCTATTTTTCATCCTGAAATTCACTGAATTAGCTCTGGTGCTATACTTAAAATAATTTCAGCTATTCTAAATTATTGTTATTAATTACAGTAAGCATAAATTACTCTAGGTTTTCTACCATATATATGTAAACTAAGAGAGGTGTAAAACATTCCCTTCCACATAGGTTTGTACTTTGGGAAGATGTTTGTTTTCACGTGCTCTGTAAGATATATGTGGATATCCTCATTAAGTAAACTCATCTATGAATATGTATTTAATTTATGTTCAAAAAAAATTTTGCTATTATTTTAAAAATCTCTATTCACTCTTGGGTTAAGAACAACACATTCTATGAAGAAACTATTCAGAATAGCAGCCAGAAATGCCAGTACAGATTTCTAGTGTTTTTTAAAAGTTTGTTTTTTAATTATTACAAACAGGAAATTTAATTTCCAGCTGAACATAAATAACAAAAAACATCTATGACGCAGCACAAAGCTGTAAACTTAAAAGGGTCTAAAATACAAAACTCCCTACTAAAAAAAGGTTTATATAAGAAAAGAAAACCAAAACCTTTGCATTTTGTCTCCAGTCAGTGCATACTGTTTAACCATCCAAATGAGCAGAAAAACATAACCTCTTCAATGCATAATCTTCAGAAATGTAAATATACCATTCATTGTGGTTTGGTTTTTTTTTCTGAATAGTTAGGTTGTTTCATTTGTTGAGACTTCATTTTTACCTAGTGTAAAATGTGTTTAGATAAGTTTCATATTTTGATAAAGAATGGTGTTTATTGTATAAGTATATTTTTATTGTATTGCTGTCAACAGTATAGAAAAGAAATTAATATTACTGTTTTCTCTTTGCAGGAACTTATGACAACAGTATGAAATGGGCAGTAACAATTTCTCTCTGTTAGTCTTAAAATAAAGTCTCGACTCACCAGGAAAACATCTGGCAGGC
>NW_010268447.1:0-1754 GCF_000690775.1 Eurypyga helias
CGTCCCCCTTCCTCCCCTTCCGTATTTTACTTCAACAGGGGTTAAAAGGCTCTGGAGAAACGCAGAGGTATAAATATTTTATCCGTTTGAAAAACAACAACAACCAAGCGCCCCGTGACTTCGGGCGTTTAACCCTCTGTAATACGTTGGTCCAACCTTTGGAATTGAAAAGCTAACTTTTCTGGTGTGTTCTCACTGGGTTTACACCGGTTTCCTCCTCCTGCAGCACAATGATTCCCCATCTGCCTTTTTAAACCTTTTTTTTTTTTTTTCTAAATCACTCATGCATATTTATTTTGACTGCAGATTTGCAGCAGCCACGCACGCGTCTGTTATTAACCTCCTGCTTTAGGATATCCCATTATGCTTCTACGGTCCGGACCTCAGTACTTTGGTGTTTAATTGGCAAACTGTGAATTTAATCGGGAAAGAGAAAAAAAGCGCCGGGGTGGGGAGGGGTGATGTGAGGTGGGGGTAGGGGAAACTCTATCTCCCCCTCTCACATCCCTCATCTCTGTCATCCTCCTCCACGCACTGTTATCACCCCCAAACACCCTAAATCCCGCGTGTTCCTTCCCGTTTTAAAATATGTGCGCGAGATACAAGTTGAGCATCTGGGAAAGATGCGGAGCGAGCAGCCCGTTTCCCGCATGCTGGAAAAGATCGCTGCCGCTCTTAGCCCTGGACGGAAGGAATCAATAAGGACTGAAATGCAATCAGTTAACGTTGGTAGGCAAAAAGTCTTACCTGGGGTGCAGAGGAGTAAGGGTAGCCAAACTGAGGATATGACATGGTACAGAGGCTCCCAGTTATCTAGAAACAAGGCGAGACGTCTGATCTGCACGCTATTGCAGCTTGGCTCTGCTCTATTGTACCGATTGATTGGTAACCACGGGTCCCTAGATGCTTATAGGACGAAGCAGAAAACCACATTTAATTTATTTACGTGAAATCTTAAACTTTCTCTCTTTTTTTTTTTTTAACCGAAGGAAAAAATAATGTATAGTGATTTTAGCACCTTCCCCTCTGCAGCTACGAAACAGCAGTAATTGTTACGTGTGGGCTCCGAGGCTGGCAAACGCGACGGCAGAAACACATACTTTGCACCCACGGAAAAAGAAGGGGGTGGGGAGGGAGAAGAGTGATACAAACACATCAATTGAGAAGCACGTTGTTCTAAAAGAGCCGAGCCACTGACGTCACGCAAAACCTGTTCAAATTAACCTGCCCCTAAGTTTAACATTCATTTTCGGGACCCTTGGAAAAACTCCGGCATCCCTCTCAGCCTGCCTAAGCGAGAGAAAAGTTTGGGAAGCTCCGCGGCTACGCCTGCCTGCAACATTTCCATGTATTTCTGCGGGGAAGGAAATGAATGGCTTTAATCTGAAGGATCAATGTTGTATCAGCTAAGATTATTCTTTTTTTCCCCCCACCCTCCTTCGTCACTGAAGGGCTGGTAAGCACTTTTAATTAGAAATTAATTAATGAGCAGCTGCTTCTTCCCACCCCACAGTAATAATTAGTCTCAATTACAAACAAGACATATGAAGGGACACACGACTGAGTCTTCATTTAAGATTTAATCAACAGTTAAAATTAGCGCTAACGCTGACAATAAAGCGCATGACATGCAATCCTGCTTTTCTTTTCGGCTTTTATTCCAGACGTGTGATTACAGGTAGAAAAACCCTACAAGCGTATTCCTGGGAATGATTGAAAAGAACGTGACTTTTCACGTTAAAACGACTTTGATC
>NW_010268448.1:0-275 GCF_000690775.1 Eurypyga helias
GCCCGGCAGCCGCCGCATGCCGGGGCAGCGCCCGGAAAAGAGGCAGAAGCACTGCTGTTCAAGGACACCCTCTTTATTCAAAAATAGAGATCTATGAGACATTTCAGAATATACTGCTGTCCCGAGCGGCAGCCTATATGTCTACATTAATTCCTAAATCAATCCATGTACAGACTTAAGCTTTTGTTAAAAAAAAGACACACCTGGGAGAAGTCTGCTTACACCCGGAACCTCGCCCGGCTCCCCCGCTGCCCAGACGTAAACCAGAGCGAAAC
>NW_010268448.1:480-878 GCF_000690775.1 Eurypyga helias
GGCAACGCCACGTCTGACGGGGCAGAAATTGGTCTGTTGGTCTGGGTTTTCAAGGTTCAGGGGGTGAGTTTTTTGTTGGGTTTTCATTTTTGGCAAAAGCAGAGAACATACAGTGCTTCAGCTCAGTAAAGTTTGGACCATAAAAGGCTGCAGAGCAAACCCAGCCCCTGGGAGAGACGTTCTGCCATTGGAAAGTGTCCTGTAAACGAACCCCCGCGTCTTGGCCGGGCAGGAAGGGCGCGCGGAGTTCTAAAAAAGGACAAAATGAAGCGTCAGTGGGAAAAGGACACGAGCGCAGCAACATTAAGGGCCAGAAATGCTGTGTTACTGGTTCTGACTGGAGGCTGAACAGGCTACTGCGACCCTGTCAAATAAAGTGAGGGGGGGACGAGCCAAGC
>NW_010268449.1:0-1067 GCF_000690775.1 Eurypyga helias
TGATTCTACTTTGAAACAACAGACATGCTTCAGGATTAAATGCTCTTTGCTGAGTCAGGAATAGGCACACCAAACTTCAAAGGTGAGTATGATCCAAGAACAAAGAATGGAATTTAACTAGGTTCTCTTCATCAGCTGGGGGGAGGGAAGATAAAAAGTTTGGTATCTGTGGTATAGAAGAAAGGATATTACAAAGTGAAAGGTGAAACGGCAGTATCTTCTACCGGAATGAGAGACACTGGGCAAGAGGAAGAAGAGAGGGAGAATTTATAGCTCATGGCACATGGGTGGTTTCTCTGGGAAGTGGGTTGAAGTGTGGTGGTGAAAGGGAAGAATTATAACGTGTCATCAATGTTTGTCTCTGTTGAAGCTGTGACTTTTCCTTAGCGTGAGTAATGTCTTCTGACTGTCACCTCTGGAAAGTGTTTTGTAGCTTTCTCTTGGGGATGAAGACTGAGTGAATAGAAATTGCATGGCTGTGCTGTAAAAGTTTGCCCTCTACTAAATGTTGGGCAGTTTTGTCCTTTTGCTTTTGCCTGTGAAAGTTTTCTCTGATTCACAGGGGTTGTTTCATCTATAAAATTTTTATGAGGACATTGTGTAGTGGGTGAAGTGTATTACATTCTAGGAGGACCAGCTGTAGGATTCAGGTATATTTTTAACATTGGGAATATATTAACAATGTTCATACACGTTATTCAAGGAATAATCTGATTCCGCTTGGCACATGTTGTTCTGTGATATTTTCCTTTTAATGCTGAGGATATCAATCCGTGGTGCAGCTTAAGGTTTGGGAAGCAAATTTCTGAAAAAATTTCAAAGTTGCATCATATTTTACTGCCTTTGTTGAAAATACTTGCTAGGCAAGTAGCCTCTTCAGACTTGTCAAGGGGGCCATGGCTCCCCTTAGAGGAGATGTGGTGGTTTTGAAAACCTGACAGCCTATTATATGTCTTTTGATATTTTTTGGATGACTGCTGCGTTTGTGTAGGTGGGTGTTCTGGCTTGAAAATTTTTATATAGCATATTTTTTTGATTACCATTTTTATACTGACCATGGTTTGTTG
>NW_010268450.1:0-1587 GCF_000690775.1 Eurypyga helias
CTATGATTCTATGATTCTAATTACCCCCCGGGTTGGGGCGAGCATCCCTTTGCCACGCTTCCCGCGGCGTGTCTGCAGCAGCGCGGGGGCTGCCACTGGCCGGGCCCTGCAGGAGCTCCGGGCCATCCGCTCTGGGTGCTGGGTGTTTCGGAGGCTGCCTGGCTCAGGAGGGAGCCGGGGAAGCCTGGCCTGACCTGGGTTGGTGGGAACTAAACCATCTCCGGATGGCCTGGGCCTGGGATGGGGAGCGGGGAGCGGGTGCCGAGGTGGGGGAGGGCTGATGTATGGCTGGTCCTCCTCCCTTCATCCTCGGGAAGGCTGAATCGCTTCAACAAGAAGTACGTGAAGAAGTGCCTGATTGCGGGGGAGCGGTCCAAGGAGCCCCAGCTCATCGCTTTCTACCACAAGATGGAGATGAAGCAGGCGATCGAGCTGGTGGAGAGTGGGGGCATAGGCAAGATCCCCTCCGCCGTCTCCACCGTCTCCATCCAGTGAGTTCCCTGGCCCTGGCAGCCCTGTGCCTCCAGCAGGCCCCTGGCCTAGGCTGAGCTCTCGCTGGTAGTGACCACAGGGCAAACAGCCATGCAGTCCTCCCACAGCCATCGCAGTGAATCCTGTCTGTCCACGCAGGAACATCAATCCCAAGACCCTCCCCGTGGAGCGCATCCTTCCAGCCCTGTCCAAGGACAAGGAGGAGGAGATCCGGAAAATCCTTCGCAACAACCTGCAGAAAACCAGGCAGAGGGTAAGGTGTCCCCTGGCACCCTGCATGTCCCCTTTGCTTCCCTGGGGGTGGCCAGGGCTGCTTTCAACCAGAAGCCCTCAGGGCCAGCTGGGCTCTCACCCCTGGTGTGGCTCTCCCTCCCCAGGAAGCTTTTCCTCCAGGGATGGTGCTGAGGGAGAGGCTGGCTTGGTTGGAGGCTGAGCCCAGCATTTAAACCCTTGCTGGGCCAAGGAGGGGGCAAGATCAGGCATCCCATGATGGCATTCCACCCAGGGGATGAGCCACCAGCTTGCCTGGACACGCTCTGCCCACGGGTGACTGTTTCATCCGTCTCCAAAGGTGCTGTGACATTCCTGTGCCTTCCTGTGTGGTTCTTAACCCCTTTCCTTTTCTTGGGGCCTTCTCCCAGTTGCGATCCTACAACCGGCACACGCTTGTGGCTGACCCCTACGAGGAAGCTTGGAACCAGATGCTCCTGCGGAGGCAGAAGGCCCGGCAGCTGGAACAAAAGGTGTCAAGGGGATGCTGGAGCAGGGATGCTGCTGCAGGCTGGGTTGGCTGGGGGGGATGAGGGGGAAGCTTCTCAACCTGGGAAGGACACCGGTGACCGATGTGGGCAGGGGGCTGAGGTTCGGGTGACAGTGGGTGACCCAAAGCCTTGGGGGTCCTGTGATGGCCCGTGGCTCCGAGCAGCTCCTTGCTGCAGGCTTGGGGGATGCACGCACGTGTTCTCTGCATCCCGCTGCTGCTTCTTGCTCATCCCTGCGGCCTGCGGTCAACTCCCTGCCTCCCCTCCCCCATTTACCCTGGTAACTCCGATGGAGACGGTCCCTGTGCTCCGATTCCAGATGAACAACTACCTG
>NW_010268451.1:0-14879 GCF_000690775.1 Eurypyga helias
GGCGTCGCGCAGCAGGGCTGTGCGCTGCCGTCGGCGCGGCACCGACCCCTTCGCGGCCGTGCTAACGCCCTGCCAGCCTCGGCAAGGGGATGCCCAACACCGCTTTCCACAGGTTTTAGCGGTTTCTCTTCTTTTTCAATTGCATCTCGCAGTTAGAAGAAGGAAAGGCGGTATGTGACCCAGTTTCTCTGTGAGAACCAACAGCAACTGGGTGATACGAGTTTGGGATCCTGTGGGTTGCATCAGAGAAAGCAGCTTTATAAACTAAAACTCTTTTTTTCTTAAGCTCAGAAATACCAATCTTCAGGATTAACTCATCAGATACAGCAGGTAGCTGTCAAGGAGTTGATACTGTATCCCATCAAACATTAGGGCGCACAATGCCTGAACCAGCATTTTGACTGCCAAGGTCTGAAATGCTTTAATCCATCACAGATATTTTCTTCTGGACTGTAGTTTCCAGCCATGTTATTGATTCATGGAATCTTAAACCACAGATACACTTAATACAGGGAAATTTTCAAAATTTAAATATAACTGTAATACCTAAATTGTAAAATAATAAGTTGTAGCTCATTGCTGTTATGCAGCAAGGCAATCACACGCCATAGCTGGCAGTGTACCTCCTTACCTTGGCTACCAGATAGCAGCTTTAAAAGCAAAAGTATTTTTTCTCTTGACCTAGTATTTGGGTCACTCGTTATGTTATTATCACGCTGAAGGAATATGAAGGTGATGCTAGTGTCCTATTTAAAGGAACTGAGTGGCAATATGCTTGTTTGAGTGTATGCAGTATTCTGCTGGAGTCCTACTGAATGTAGCCCGTTTCCTCTAAAGGGCAGAGACTCCTGCAAAAATGGAATTATCCTAATTAATAATTTAAATATCTCAAAATAAATAATGTATACCCACGAAGCTGTAATAGAAGGAATCTTTTCGTTCCTCTCTTACGGAAATGGCAGACTGCTTTAGTGTGAATGAATCCTGACATGATTCTGGAAACTGGGCCAATGTATCATTGATTATGCACTTTGAAGAAAAGTGGGAAAGGTAGAGGGAAGATTTACAGTTCTTGAATCTCTTGACATTGTGCTGTGGTCACAAAAGCCTGCATATAGAAAAAATAAAGTTTCCAGGACAGAGGAAAATTCTGCCATGAGTTGAACTATAGCAACTGTTTTACCTGCTGAATTTACTTTATGAACAGCTTTTCTGAGAATAGCAGCTAGATAATTTCATCTTACTATGTTACACTTTTCTGGTGTCTGACTGTATTGCTTTCAAACATGGCCTGACTGCTTTTATATGTGGGATACAGTAAGCTACAGCTGGGGAAATAGATCCGAAATGGCCTCCTGAATAAATTAGAAGTTGAAACTGGACCTGTCCTTAGCCCTTGGTATATGGATTATAGCTTGATCCTATGGGAGTATCTCCAAACTTTAAATCTAGCATCAGTATTCTTTGACACCAAAATGGACAATTCTCTCATCCAAGTCCCACAGGCCTGAAAAGTATGGGAAGAAGAAGAGGTGGGGATAACCTTTGCAGGGTGGGAGGCACTACAGTTTTAAGTTGGATTTCAGTTGTAGTGTAACTAAACCTCAGGAGTGTAGTTTTCCATTGGAGGTAAATCAATCTATGGGTTAGCTGCTGCTGAAGACAGCATTCCTTTCCTTGAACTGGCACTAGTGTTCACCTCACCACTTCTGCTGAACTGCAGTATTTAATTTTCTGCCAGTCTAGCTCCTCTGACTATCCTGCTGTAGTGTCTGATGAGTAACAGTGCTGGTGTGAAAAAAGGTTAAGGATGGAGGGCTGGGACAGAAGGGAAGGGGGAAGAGAGAAACAAGGGTGGCCCTTTCAGCAACAGCTCTCTATTAGATCAGCTTGGCAGTAATGTGAAACTATACTCTTAGATTACAGGAGCCCTGAACTTCATGGCCCACAAAGGAGACAACATCCCTGTAGTTCTTACTTTACTTCTGCCCTAAAGCTAGAAATGGGCTAAGTATGAAACCCAGTGTATCCACAAGCTTGAGTTAGACATGATTTTAAAACCTTCAGAAGTAAGTGTTTCTCTTCCATGTTTTCAAATTGTCAGCATATTCTTTACTCAACTTTAATCACTCCATTTTCTGATGACTCAGTGTAACACTTCCAGTGAAAGTTTTGGGAAGAAGAAATGGAAATTTCTTCCCCCAAAAATTCATCCCAGGGATATTCTTAATAACACAAGGGAATGTCCAGTTTTCTGACAGAATCCCAAGAGTTCATCAGCGTCTCTGTATTTACGCTCATACTGTCTTTCTTCCAGTCACCTACGTAATCTCAGATCACATTACGTAGACCATGGAGATAGCCTCAGTATGCAAAAAAACCTAGACAAAAATTATTTGACTGAATTTGCCACTTCTCAGTCAATCAAATTCATGAAATGGGTGGTAGAGCTGTTCCTTACATCAAGAGAGTTATGAATGCATATTGACTCATGTAATTTGTACTGTAGAGGAGAAGGTGCATTTTAACATCCGAGATGTGTGTTCAGGATGGAACTCTGACCTTCTTATCACCTGGGGGTAGCACTATGTTTACTTAAGTAACCTGTTCATTTACTTATGTAATTCCCCTGTGTTTTTACAGGGGCTACTTTTATCAATGTGTAGGTACCAAAAGAAGGAATTAAATCAAGGAGATGCAGAATTCAAAGAATCATACCTGACATGCTTCTTGAGCTACACCTAAAAGCTTCCAGTATAGGAGATTTCACAGCATAGTGGCTTAATCTATTAACCTCTTAGGTATATAGGGGAGTTTTTTCCTAATATCTAATCTAAATCTCCTTTGTTGTTACTTGATAATTGGTAATGTTGTTAATTGGTAATGTTAATTGGTAAAAGCAAGAACTGATCACTGTTTGAATAACAAATCTTTAAATACTGGAAGACATATGCCCACACTCTTCCTTTTTTGAAGCTAAAGAAATAAGAGTACTTCAACCTTTCCATGTAGGTTACATTTTTGAGAACTCTTGGATGTTTTATTGCTCTTCTTCAGACTCATATTTCTCTCTATTTCTATGAAACACTAAGCATAGTTTAATCCTTATGGGTATTTAGCTAGAAAGAAATACCTCAACCTTCCTGCAGGAGATCATTGCCTCCGAAGATGATCTGGTAAAGTTGCTTAAATGCAAGGGCCTCTGATTTGTTTGGTCAAAATTAGTTTGGTTAGCCAATCAAAAAATTGGTCCAATTTTTAATGAAGCAAATCGGGCGGCTTTGCCAGCTGGCCAGAAGGGGCAGCTACAACTGATGTGGAGAGCGAGGGCAAGGCGGTCTCTGACAACCGTATCCATTATAAAAGCTTTTTGCAGAGGACATGTATGACTATATTTGAGTTTGATTATGAGAAAGTGAAGAGGAATCATCAAGAATGCTTGTAAAATTGAGATTTATCCTATCTAATATTTCCTCTTTCTTCAATAAGCCAGTTATTCTATTGAAAAAATTAGGCCTTCTAATATTATTTGATATTTTTACCTTCCTATCTTCTACATCGATGAATTTGCCAAATCTTTTATTTTAGTGTCTTCTTAGTACAGGCATCTGTCATGTTCCTGATTTTCATCTCCCTCTATCTGAAGTCCCCTAGTAATTTGTAGAAAAGCAAGTAGAACTAAAAATGGACATTCACATATGCCAGTAACACCACATTCCGTAAGTGTGTAGTTGTTCTTCTTTTAGATGTACCTGTGTACAACTTCAGGGATGCACAGTGCCTCCCAACAAGCCCGGAGCAAGGTATATACTTAAGCCAGGCAGCTGACTCCCAAGCCTAAGACTTCCTGAAAGTCAGGGAAAACCAGTGGGTCTGTGCCAAGAGGCAGTGGCTCATGCTTACCACTTCCCATCACTGGGACTGGTCACTCCAGACCCGTCATTAAAGACTGCTGGCATTTCTGTAATTATCTAGAGGTTATATAAAGAGAGCAGGCTGTTGAAATGCGTATTTATTTCATCAAATTCAGTAAATGGTACGGTCCATGTTTTTTGTCATACAGAGGATATCAGACTTGAAGTTCAACTAACCACTAGATGTCAATGTTGTTGTGCTAAAAGGCAAATGCAGTTTTATTTGTTTGGCTGATAAAGTAATTTATTAAATAAAAGCACTTCTGGATTTAAATACTTTTCCAGTATACAATCAGTTAAAAAAAAATCATAGTCAAGCCTATGCTATGCCCATTATTTCGAGAGCAGCTGTGCTGTCTTATGCTATTTTGGAGTTGCAATTACCATTTCAGTGTGTCATCGTTGTTAGAAAATTGCCTTTGAAAAAGTAGCATCTGATTGTTAATCAGTTTCCTCCCTTGTCCCAAAATCCCAGATCATTGTCGTTGTTAATAAGATAAAATAGAGATAATAATATGATATCTAATCCTATTATAAGAGTATAGAATTTCCTAAATTCCAATTACTGGTGGAAATTTTCCACTTAATTATTCCTGTTTAACACCATTGGAGGTCATTGTCAAATACACTGTGTAGGGAGAGAATTTCTAGAACACCGAGGCTTCCAATATGGTAAACAATTTGGAAAACTTGGTTCTTTTGAAAATCTGGCCCTGACTCTGTATAACTAAAGTCAGAGCCGACAGATGATGGAATTTTAGAAGGCCATGTGAAGTAGAATTTGACCCACGGACCTTTCTTATTCCAGGCTCCTGTTCTTATAGGGTGGACAAATCAGTCCAGATCTCCACAGCTCGGTATTGCCTAATGCAGTGTCAGACTTAACTGAAGGCAGTGGTTCTGTTGGCCCTCTGCAGAGCACTTTGAGATCTGGGAATTCATTTTATAAACGCTAATCTGAAGCTCAAAAAGAGGTATACATCTCAAATTCCAGGTTAAGCTTGTTCTGCTGATAGGAAGAAAAAAAATCAAAGACGTTCATTAAAAATGGATTGAAACTTTCAGTTGATGTGAAAATCTCCATGAAAAAAAAAAATTAGGAAATTGCTTATCATGGACTGAGCTAGCTTAAGTCATGCTCAACACTTTATTTGATGGTAATATCACACTCTTAACATGCTAATGAATCACAGATAAATGAAGACTTAGATCTGTTTTAATTTCTCACATCTTTTTTAGTTTTCTTGACTATGAATACAGAGTTATGAAAGAATCTTATTACAATATCTTGAAAAACAGATTGTTTCATTCATTCATTCTGTTGCATTTCTGGGAACACTCATAGCAACAACCTCGATCCTAAAATTCCTGTGAACTTCAAAAAATATCATTAAAATAAACGAAGCTGTAAGTCCTTGTTAATATATATGGTAAATAAAGATAGTATGACCCTATAAAGGCTGATTCAGTTATGGAAAGAAAAAGCAGACTTGCATCAAAAACTAATTAATGGAAGCAACGTCCCATATTATCTCTACAGTTGTGGGTTTTTTGTTGTTGGGTTTTGGTTTGGTTGGTTTGTTGGTTTTTTACAAAAAGTAAAGGATTTTACCTAATAAATCCTCTAGAGATATGTAGACTCTGGTCTGTTGTCCTTTAATTGTCACTACTAGTGCCATGGTTGTATGGCAGGTAATTTTGGTCTCCAGAGCTTACAGTCTGGCAGCGCTGCTGAGAACAAAGCTTACCAAAAAATTACACATGCATGTAGACATGCACAAACAAGTATAATGACTTCAGCCCATCAAGAATTTAATTAAAAAGTAATTATCAATACGCACAAAGCACTTATTTCTTATCAACCTGCATTGAAATAAATGGAATAGAGAAACCAACTCCTCCAGTGTTCCAGTTTTCATTTGAGGAGATTTTAGAAGTGCATTATGGTTAAATTCCCCAAAGTATGAACATTTTCCTAAGAGAGCAAAGAATGCTTAATCCTACTTTTATGTCTAGATCTGTTATGGTGAAAAGCAACTGATGGCATTCAGATACATAAATCCAAGAAAAAGGGAAATCTGTTCTTTTCCAGCTTGACACCAGTGGTGTTATATGAGGGAAAAATTAAAATAATAAGCAAGAGACAATGAAAATACAGTAAAGCGGAAACAAAAAAACCAACCAGCCGACAAAAAAACAGTGTGCTTGTTTTCTTTAAATTATATTGTTTCCCACTGGGTTTGTTTTGTGAAAGTAAAAAGAATATGTGAGCAAAATTACAGTCCATTGCACTTCTAAACTGTAGTGGAAAAGAGATGCATTCCCTTGTTTCCTGATACACATTTTTGTGCGTAGTCTGCTATGTATATATATTCATAATAATTCGCTTATGATGAGAATTGAGGCAAGGTACAAATCATTTACAGTTGAATATATGGAACCTAAAGTCTTCTATATAGAAAGGTGAGTGACAAGTCACTATCTTGAGTCATAGGAGCAGGTAAGCACTGCTCATGCACCTGGCATAGAAAACCTGGAAAAGAAAGGTGCCTCAGGGTCTGAGTCCAAGATGTAATGTAGTAGAAAAGTAAAGTCTTATTCCTGCGTGCATGTTCCAGAAAACACCTGTGCTTGTAGAGATGTGTTGCTTAAAAACAAAAAGTTGAGATCTTAATCCAGGAATTGGGATGGTCAGTCCTGCAAACTCTACTATGCAGCTGATGGGGCGTGTTGATCATAGTGTTTTCCACTGGTTCTCCTAAAGCTAAGAAAGTATTTCATAGCAGAGATTATTTGCAATATACAGTGGTATAGTGAAGTATATCTTGGAATCTCACAGATTTTAAAAAATGAGGTCTAAAAGCATAATCAGACACAGTGGTAACAGAATCAACCCTCATTGTTCATTACGATTTCCGTGGGATTCGTTATGTGGTAAAAGAAGTACAGTAACTGCATGTCAAAGCTGAGAGTATCTGGGCTGAGGTGATCAATAGCTGATCATTCAGCAGAAACTGAAGGATGCAGGGTTATAAAGAGGCTGCTCTGAGGAGTGAAGTAGGATGAAACAGTAAAAATTCCTATTTCACTTTTATGAACATGCTTGTAGAGTACTACTGTGAGACCTCATTTAATTAATAATACCATTAGCTGTTCTGCTAGAACTGACCTTTCATTAGTAAAAGTATACCACTGATCACCAGATAGTGGAAATAATAGGGATTATATTTCAAATTAAATAGAATTTTTTGTTATTTAATCACCAATATCATTCAGACATAAAGTACTGAAATACTATCTACCTTTCTATTGAAAGTATTGCCAGGATACTATTCATTCCATGGCATCTAAGTGGAACGGGAAGGATAACTATCCTAAATGGGAACAATTAGTCTAACTTAGTTTCTAATATCAAGTTATGTTACTTATAGCCAGCAACACTGAGCCGCACAATATCCACAACTCTAGAAGTAAAAATGGCAGACTCAGAAACCTGCTGAGGAAAGTATCTACTTGAGGAAAGCATCTTGTTTTAGTCAATCCATGCCACTCTTTCAAAAAAAATTTGAACCTCAGCCTTAACAAAGTCAGTATTTGGCAGGTTTCTATAACCTGAGTGTGTCAATTAAAAGGAAAATATTCTTCTCTCTCATTTATCTTAGATACGGTCATAATCCATCCACAGGTTTTGGAAAATTGGTACTTGGAGATAAAACATTAAATTCAGTTCCTAAAATGGGACTGCTGAAGCATAATCTTTCTCATACAATTTTCTGTCAAGCTTCACTTTTCATTTTAATTTTCCCAAATCACCTATTTTTTTAGGAAGTTAATGTAGCTGAATAAGTTTAAGGTATTCCATATACAGAAATGAACCTGTTTCATTACATGTTTGGGAGCTAATGTTACTGTGTATACTAATGTATAAACTCCCATGTTTCTAGGTGGGAGTTACTTTAATGACCAATATTTTGCCATCCATTCTTTCTTGCAACTTGCCCTTTAACTCATGTATCTTGCCTTCAGAATCAAGATGAGGTTGTTACTGCTTGGAAGGATTTTACTACATTATGAAAGAAAAGTAAGGAAAGTGTCTGAATAACAGACACTTGCTTATCTCCATTAATATGATCTCCATCATCCTGAAAGTTTGCAACCAGCGATTCTTCTAATGTGGAGAAGTGATTTCTAAACCTGGAAAATATTTGAAGCAGCTTTTAATTGCAGAGTAGGGATAACTATGTTCTAGAGACAGTCCTCAAAACTTCCACAGCTCCAACCTTGACAGAATCTTTCCTATGATTCTAAAATTTTTGTGAGACAAATTTTAAAAACACAGGTTTCATAACCTTAACAATCAAGTGGCACTTATCTATAGCACAGTTCGCTGGTTTATGCAGTATATGAGTTGGAAAGTTATGTATAAGCAGTTTCTCACTTGCACTATCCATTAAATTGTAGACAGGGATGTATCTTCCAAAATTAACGTTAGCTTTGTCAGCGTTGTCAGAGGACACACTGCCAGAAGTTAAAAACAACAGCATGTAGACCAGGTTTTTTATGTGGTTTCATTGCTGTCTTGAAAGTAATCAAATAGATGATGAATTGTCATCCTTTCAACTCTAGTAAAAAGAACTGGCAAAGCATTTTGGTATTTTTTTACCTGGAGACATCAAACCTGCAGAAAAATATGCCCATACAACAGAATATTAAGCTGTTTTCCCAGTTAAAAAGAAGCTAATGTGCTATTAATACATGAAGGTACTGTTGTACTGTGATCTAGCACTACAGTATGAAAATCAATTACTTAAACTTATGGTGACATCCATGATTTGTATTGATTTGCAGATCAGTGCAGTCTTAGAACAACACAAATACCCCAACCTTGGAGCCTGAGAGCCTTTATGAAAGGCCACTACAGCCCAGGTCACAGATAGTAACACAGCTGCCCGTCAGCCACATCCACACAGCTCCTCCATGTCCTCGGCAAAGAGGGATTTAGCTGTCTTCCGAACATCACGCACTCTGAATCTATAGCAACCCTCCTCTAAAATGCACAGCTATTTTTAGCATCAGGGCAGCCTTGAAAACAGCAGGTAAAGCATGAAAAGAATGAATAAGTGGTTGTGGTGCTTGCCTGTGAATAGAAGCTATATATAGCTCTTGAGAGAGAGAGATCTTAATATATATAACGTGTATATGTAGGGAGTTCTGCCTTCCCTCAGGGAGGCAGAAGTGTCAGAAACATAGAGTAGAGCATTATTACTACTTCTGACCTGAGCAGTTATCTAAAAAGTCATTATTTCAGATTGTTCTGTTTAGGAAAATAAATTGTTAATGGAAGCAGGTATATTTGATTCAGTCTTTATTAGTATTCATTTCCCTGAGCAAATTGAACAGCAGGAGACCGCAGCTCAAAGCTCTTTTCAGCCAATACTCGCTCCAAGAAGTTCTCTAGGGACGTTTCTCAGGTGCTCCTTTCCAAGGCCTGGGGTCCAAGTTCTCGATTTCTGTGACATCTACGGCTCTCTGAGCCCCCGCTCCTGGTTTCTTGTCCTTCTCTTTTTCTTTCATGTATTCATCTGCTTGCTTCAAAAATGCTTAGGAAGAACAGCCACATGTGCCTTTGCTTAATCAGTGGTGTTTGCCATTTATTTAGCTGGGGAGCTATATTGCTTCATGAAGCTTATTACTTCTTACGGATGTATGATATTGAGGCTGGGAATTAGGCCCTCCTGTTCTAATGACTCTTTGCCTAAATCACAAGGGCAGCAACAGTGGAAACTTGCAGATCCCTGAAAGCGATTGGTGTCAGAAAGAAAGTCAGCTGTATGGAATTTGGATTGTTGTCTTAGGGAAGTGATATAAAGGAAGCATTGTAACTCAAAATGTGAATGTTACTGTACTCAAGGTCGGGAAAATCATTGAGCTTCTGAGCAGTTATAACTAAAACGTGTATCTCCCTGTTGCTGCAAAAATTACATTTAAAACTACAGCCAGTTCTTAGATAACGCTGTTGCGTTGGTTTTGCTCTCCCACTGCAGAGGGAGAGAGCCAGCAGCCAAAAGAGCAAACCCTTTCTCAAAGCTGTACTGAGTAAATAGCGTGTTGGCGTATGAGCAAACAGATGTGATGGACTTCTTCAGCCTCCAAAATCTTCTCTGCAGGGGGTGTGGTTTGTAAGGGAGAGGGACGAGGGAGTTCAGCTTGGTGCGGTATCTAACTTGATGGAGAATCTGTGCTGGGCTTTGTGCAGTGGCAGCATGCCCACCATAGCGTGGGGAGTCAGGCAAATCTAGTATTTGCTTGAGGCAAAAGGCATTAACTCTTACCAAAATAAGGTATTTTTCTGAATTTCCTTAATTGTTAAGAACAATAAAAACGTCAGTAAAATACACTTTTGGAGCTGTCACTAGTGACCCCTTAAAGTGTTTCAGCGCTGATCCAAATCCCAGCTTTGCAAAGCATTTTGATTAGCAATGATGAAACAATAATATGCGTTTGATGAGGCACAACCTTCTTATTGTGCAATTCATTATGTCAGTGGCTCTCCAGCGAGGCTTTTACTTGAACTATTTCACTGACTTCAGTGGCGCTAAGATTTCTTTCATTGTAAATTATTCAGGGCGTAGAAACCTTCTGTTTTTAATGAGTAAAGATTCTCTCCTCAAAAGGCTGTTATCTCTGCCATGTAACAAATAAATTTCCTACGTACATTTAAATAAATAATGTTTAGTTACTTTTTGCTGTCTGCAAAATGGCAAGTAAAATTAAATAACTAGTTTATAAAGATTAGAATAATTCTGCAGGGAGCCAATGCCCTGAAAAAAGTACAGAAGGGCAATGTAAGATAGCACAGGTCAAGGAAAGGATTTTATAACAAGCCGTCTGTTTTTAATTAGCATCTTGGCAAACTGGAAGGGCTCAAACATTTTTCCATGAAGAAATGTATTATAGACTTTCCTAGCTGCCAATTAAATGGCATTTAGCTACAGTGACAGTGGTATGTTGTTTTGGGTCTGTAGAAAGCACTTGCTCATGCTAAAAAATCTGGGACATTTTGTTTCGGATACAGGGTTCTTACTGGACTGGATTTTCTATCCCTCTGTATTTTTACTGTAGGCATGAAGGATGCCTCCTATGAACAACTACTAAATTAATAAATAGTGCAAGGGGCTGGCAGAGTGAATATCATACTTACCAAGTGTCTGAATACACCTCTGGAGGGTCTGTCCTCCAGTTAGATGCTAACTTTTAAACAATGCTAGATAAATACTAGGGCTTATTATGAGGTTCATGTTTTGTCCTATTTGGTCCAGACTGAGGTAGTCTATCACCAGTTCTGTTCTATGGTTCATTTAAATGTTTGTGAGCATTTGTAATAGGAAACTGCCCCTCAACCTGTTGGTCTCTGTACAGTTTCTCTAACCATGAAGCAAATACTCCCTGCCCGCTTGTGTCCCCAGCTGCTTGTCCTGGCTCACAATTCTTGTTCTGTTTTGGAAGGATTTGGGCTTGTTTAGGGTTTTATTTGGTTTTTATTCCTTTACCCTATCATTTATTTAATCCAGTTTAGAGAATAGCATTAGGGACAGAGACACAGGTAGCGAGCTGTGGAAGAGTGGGGAAGAGGGAAACCATCCTGTTAAGGAAAGCATTGCACAGAACTATGTTCCTGGTACCACCACATCAGTTTCTTCAGAAGTCGTGAGACCATTTCCCGTTATAAATTAACCATAGATTTTCTCAGTAGTGTCATGCTTTTAATGTCTGATCAGCCTGTGTAGGGGGAAAAAAAGGCAAAAAAGTAACTTGCGTTATTTGAAGACGGCTTTTCCTCCCTGAGAGGTTCCTATAGAGGGCACTTCAGTCCCGCAGTAGGATGCACGGTGGTTGATGAGTCTCATCTCAGTTCCACTGAAATAAATGGGTGGGCATGTTGTCTGGGTGCAAAGGGCTCCCATTTCCAACCTTGCACACACGAGATGTTGATCTTCCCAGCTCAACAGATTTTCGTGAAAGTTTCTTGAAAGATTGAGAAAGTGCAGATTTCTGCAGCAAATGAAAACCTGGTGTACTTTTTTATTGTTTCCTTTCTTAACGCTTCCCTGCGTGTTAGATGTGGTCTCAGCCCTGCTGTGAACCATGAAGTAGCATAGCTTCGTACATCCTTGAAATGGGCTCTCGTTTGCTCTTGAGTGTGTATGCTTGCTCTTTTCGTTCTTCCCTCCCCATCTCTAAATAACCATAGTCAGCATTTCCAAGGCAAAACATAGACAATAGAAACAAAGCAGGAAATGTTTGTTTAGGTCTGGGGGAAAGTGGGTAGTATTCAGGAGAGCAGTTAACGCTGTGCTGCTGGATTGTGTGCTGCAAAGCATACTGCTTTGTAACAATGCTAACGAGCCTCTTAAAAACCTGAGAAAGCCACTGGTCCCGCTCTGCTGGAATACAGAATGCAGGAGTTAGGGAAGTGCTGAGGAATCCCAGCTCTGGGATTTCTACAGGCAGCCAGTGTCATTCAGAGGAGCAGGACTAGACAACCCCAGGAGGAAACCAGGGGTCAGTACATAACAAGATCAATAGGATTTATGGGGTCTTTCTTGTAGTGAAGGGGCCAATCCAGCAGCTGAGGTTAGGTCCATGTCTGACCTGAAGGACAGTTAATGGATTTTTCTGTTTGATAGTTTGTTCTGCTCTTTTTCTTTACTTACATAAGGTAAAGCTACCGAGCTGTGGCATTTATCTGCCTGCTTTGGAAGAGAGTCTGACCAGTCAGAACCATCATCCCACTGGGCATGTAAACACACAGTTAATATTCGCAGTATTGTCAATATTGCCTGTTCAGATAGGATGGATGAGGTCCTTAAAATTTTGTGACACTGGTTTAAAAGTCATGTGATAGTGATATCAAAACATAGTACATTTTGGATACTTCATATCTAGCTTCTTAGCCTTTATCCCTCATGGTTACCCCAGGAGGTTGGATGAGGTGTCCTCCCTAAGTCCCTCCTAGCCTGAGGAGCCTTTCAAAAATCACAAGGAGTAGTAATCCTATAGCTTCAAAGTGTCTTCTGAGGTAATTTCTAATATTCTCTACTATTTAAAAACCTGCAACTGAAAATAAAGCATCAAGAATCATAAGATGTCAGAATTCCATGGTTGTAGCAAAATAAAATCTAAACAGAGATTCTTTTGCTTAGCTTCTCTTTGGATGAAATACATTGCACGTCTGTTTTTTGTAAAGAATGACAAGTAACAGCCATCTCTCCTGACATTCTTTTTGGTCCAGTTCTGGTGTACCTAAGCCAGCGAGCAGTCCTAGAGCCACCTGCACACTCACCAGTATATGCGCAGTGGAGTCGGTGTTCCGCATCACTACGCAATTTTGGCCATGGGAGGTAAAACCTGACTCTCTTCAGAGGTGGTCACGTCTAACTCCGCAGTGAACTGTGAACTGGCTGCTTTACGCAAGGGAAAGGAGACCACCCTCCGAGTTTTTCTTTCCTTTAAAGTTGGCAGCAATAAAGTAGCCATTTCTTCAGCTTTTTGACACAGGGACTGGCCTGGTTGTTCTGCTTTTAATGGAAGTCTTGTGGTGTAATAAAGAAGGATATCCGTAATACGGACCTGTAGAGCCAGGACAGGGCACAGTCAGGCGAACTTTCCAAATAAAAAGGTCTGGGCAGGCCTGTGATCATTCCCAAGCTAGTCTGTGCTATGAGCTGTTGTAAAGGCATCTGAGTTTTATTATGCCTAACCTGCAGAAGGCCTCTTCCTGGCAATGGCTCTTGGTGCCAGATCCACCAGGAAGCATAGTCTTTTCAGAACTGCTTAGAGTTCACAAGACTCGGTTTTGTTTATTGAAAGTACAGCTTTGGTCTCAGCTGCTTTAAATTTGCCATTTGCTGCAGAATTTGTTACAAGGGTGGCACTGGGAGAGCGAAAACTCAGGCTCGTGAGATGTTTGTGGGAGTCTCTGATCTCAAAGTCCTTTTGCTCCGGACGCAGTGGGAACACAGCAGTGACAATGTTGTGGTTTTTAGGAGACTCGTGAATGTTGGGGTGTGATTTGGAGTATTGTGCATCGGTGTGGTGTAATATTATGGGCTTAACACCCGGCGCAGTAAAGTTCACTGAAGTCTTGCCATCGCCGTCCATGGATTTTGGATTAGGTCACACATAGGTGCAGGCAGCTCATCCTGAGCATAGAAAAGGCAACACAATTTTCTAAAAGCAGGATGAAATATAAAGAATAACTGTAACAGTGTACGTATCCTCAAAGGGAAACGTAGTCAGCATGAAACCACAGGAAGCTTATTACAATTTTGTCATATGTTGGTAATGAAAACATATTGGGCTAATGCAAATATGCAAATATAGTCAGTGGAGCAGAGTTAATCCCTCAAAAAAGTATTAAATATGTTTAAAAATAATATTTGGCTCTGTGTTCTGACTGTTTGTGTTTCCTTTCCTCCAATACTTTAGCAAACAGGTTTACTACAGAAGTATTCACATTGTAACTAGCTATTTGAGAATACTTGCTGAAAATGTATTTTTAGTAAATATGTTGGCTCTAGACACGGAGCTACAGAAGTTGCGCTGAACCTGGCCAAAGAACCGGAGTAATGCTGGGTGGCAGGTACCTCCAATGACAACTAGCAGAAGTATCTTGCGTTTTGACCATCATATACACCTGCACCAAGCTCGTCGCTAGATTGCTGATGGCTATAAAAAATTGTTGTCCCCAGACAACTTGGGTACACTGGAAGAAGTGTGTAGCTCTTACCATATGCAGCGACTCTGCGGGAAATGATCAGTCGCTACGGCTTAATTAGCGCCGGCCAAAACTGAAGGGGCGGAATGTCACAGCACATCACGCAAGGTGTGCTCGCGCGGGGCCGCGGCGGGTGCTCTCCCGTGTCACGGCGAGGGCTGCGGGGAGCGCGGGCGGGGAAGGCGAAG
>NW_010268452.1:0-9309 GCF_000690775.1 Eurypyga helias
GGCCCGCGCCGCGTGAAGCGCTGGCGCAGGGCTCCTGCATCGGCCTGGTCACGAGGGAGGCTGCGCGGCGGCCATGTTGAGCCCTGGCAGCCGCCATTTTGCGTTCTGGTGCCGGGCCCTGTGATGCTTGAAGCAGCTCCACGATTAGCGCGGGCGAAGCAACACACCTTTACGCTCAAACACACACGCATCCCCAAACTCTTGGACCCTGATAAAGGGGCCACTGCAGAAGACGTTCCCGTCAGTGCACAAGTACCAAACTCTGCCCTCCTGCAGAGCTAGAGGCCAAGCAGTGCCTCGGTTGCATGGCTCCCCGGCAGCTCCACAGCCCCGGAGCGTGAAGAGCTGCGTCCCACGGCCCTGCCAGCTCACAGTGGGGGCCGCTCTGTGCTGTGCAGACCAAACGGGTTTGCAAAATAAAGCGCTTGTGTTGCAATCCCACCCGTTCAGCGCCTATGGCAGGCGGCATTGAAACAGACACAGGCTAACAGTGAAGAGTCCCGTTTTAAGTTAGTTGTGAGGCAGCATTGTGCTCCTTGAATGCCGCCAGAGATCTGAGGAAGAAACACTTTGCCCCACACACATCATCGGGAAAAAAAATCCCCAAGTCCTGTGTGAAGGTCATATGTGGAGAAGTATTTTATTCCTCATAGTGTAAGGATTTATGCCACCCTGAAAGAAAGGAAGAAACAGAGAATAAAGAAGCATGTGAGGGACATGGCGATGAGCAGATCAGGCACAGAAAACCTGGGAATATGTCTCTGAGGATAAGCTGTGGGTGAATTTTCAGGTTGTAAGGACGGACAAAGTCACTGTCTGGTGAGGTTTGATTTTGTCAGGGAAACGGGGCTTCTTTCAGTCTTGAGTAGCTGACAGGATGGCATCAGAAACTTCCAGTCTCTCTCACCTGAGAAGCAATAAAAGCCGCATTGCAGGAAGGGAAGATTCGGTTCACGCAGGCCCCGAGCCCAGGTTTTGTACTGAAGGCTGGCAGAGCAGTCACAGTTTCCCTCCCCGAGCTCTGGATGGCAGCAGATGCGAACGTACCGGAACCGGAGGCGGGCTGCGGCGAGGGCAGAGCCCCGCAGCGGCTGCTCGCCCTGAGGCGCTCTCCTCCGGTAGCGCTCGGCTCCCCGCTCTCCCCAGCATGGCAGCAGAAGTACGTACAGAGAAATGGCTTCCCCAACGAAGGGAATCTTTTCTTCGCCTTCACCACTGACTTCTCAGCTTGGGCACAGCGGTGATTTCACCGTCCAAATACTCCGCACCCATCCTTTTACACATGCAGACCCGTCAAGTTTCTTGCACCGAATGCAAAATTCATACAATAGGCATTTTCCTACGTGTTCAGGGCTGTATGTCTCATGTTGGCAACACAGCAGCCTCTCTTCTGCGGCCTCTTCTGCACTGCTGGCTGCAGCACTGCCCAGCCTGGTGTGCTGCCTCGTGCTTGCGAACAGGAACGCAGAGCGGCATCGCGCAGGCCAGCACGCGGGCTGTGCAGCCCGAGGGGCTCCGGATGGAAGGCTACCCACCCCAGCAGGCCTGCTGAGGGCCTGCCCACCACATCGCCACAGCCTGGCATACCTATTGTCTCTTTTCTTCTCAGGAAAAACTATCCTTGAAGATTTTGCCCATGCAAGAAGATTCATGAATGCAGCTCTATGCATTTTGCTGTATGCAAAATAAAAAATGTGAGGAATTAAAAAATCCCATGTACATGCAGAGAACCCGAAGGCTATCCCAGGTAACAATTCAGTACTGATGTGGTGGTAATAAACTGATTTTCCCAGGTGGCCTGAAACATGCAGCAGACCAAACTGTGAAGTATCATCTCTGCTTGAGGAATTCAATGCATGCTGCAGGATGAGTTGCTGAGGAATGCACTAGGTGGATTCTCACCTCTTCCCAATGCATCTGGCTGGGCCAAATGAGGTGACAAATGCTATTGAATAAGTAGCTCTGAGGGGAGGAAATCATGCAGAATACATAGATTTGTGATCACTGTAAAAATATCTGGCTCATGGTTATTCAAAATTAACACAAAGATCCAGAAAACCTGATCCATCTGAATCAGCTGCCCCCAAGACTATCAAAGGTGAATGATTTAGCAGTTGCCCTGGTGCAAAACCTATTGAGGGGTTCAACAAATGAAACTCCCTGGTAGGCTATGTAAAGTAAGGGGACCATTGCATAAACAAGAACAGGGTTTACAGTGAGGTGTCTGAGTGGAAAACACTGGGATTGAAGAGGAGACTGTTAAGATGTTACAGGATTATTATGAGATGGGGGAGGAAAGCCAAAGACAAGGAAGGGAGGAACAAAGGTAGAAGATGATCAGGGAAGAACAGAAAAGATTGAGGTGGATTGGAGAAAGGGAATAAAAACAGCCTGTTTGCATGTAAGCAGGCTGCTGGTGAATATGTTTGTGTGGTTGAGCCCCCTGACTAATTGCCACTGTCTGTCCTATCTCCTTTTTAGTCTGTTTTTAACTATTTTCCATGTGATCATGTTCTCTGCTCTGTATCTGTGCATGTGATATGCTCATGAACTCCAAACCTGACTAGTTGGTGAGTAGAATGAGCAGTTTAGGAGACAGATACTGGGGAACCCTTGAAGGGGGTTTTCCCAGAGCATGAATCCTTAGAACCAGGATCAGGCTGTCCACATTGCCAGCATGTGTGGTGAGAATGGGCAGAAGCAGGGCGAAGGCACCTAACACTCCCCATTTATGGGATAAAGGACTTGATGCCAAAAAAGGCATATCTTTTTTTGTGAATCTCTCCACTCTTCTCCTAAAGTACACGTGTTCTGTGACTAATCCATCAGCATATTTACTCATTAGAGCATACTAGATAACCAAGAGTCACAGGGTTAAGCCTCTATAGTTTTTCATACTCAAAATCTGACTTGAAAAGTTTAGAAGCAGCCCCTGAATAAACCAGTGATCACTGAAATCAGCAGAGAGGTTCATCCAGACTTCGGGAACCTCTGAATTGGGCCAATGCACATCATGGCAAAGTCACTTATAATTTGTATGCAACACCCCAGTGTTATTATGAGAATTACTGCTATCCTGTGTGTTGTTTCACCATCTGAGGAAGCTATTGACAACAGAGGTGGTTGTTATGGGGACAGCGGTCTCTCAAAGAAAAGAGGGTACATGACAAAGAGAACATCATCTGATTATGAAAAATTTGTTCTCATACCAACAAGCACTTCAGGCACTAGACAGAAGAGGAGGTGCTTTCACATGCAGTCCTGAAAACACACAGATTTATTTGGATTTTTTAAGTTAATCCACAGAACCAGAAGCTTGGGGAGAAGAAATTAATATCCCAGAACCCGAAGATAAGGGAGAAGAAATCAGATCTGGGAACAGACCAAGGCTACAGCAGGTACGACATACAGTTTTTTTGGATTTAATACAAACAGGTCAGCAAAAGCGTATTATTTTAGACTTAATTATGATCAATGGCCCACTGTTGGTTTCAGGCTTTTTAAAACAAAGGCTCCTTCTTTCCTCTCTGCAGGACTCCAAAAAGGAAAAAAAATCTAAGCTAAGCAAAGTAAAACAAAATGGAGACGTAAGAAGAGAAAGGGAACAGACTGGTATTATATGTTTGTTCTTAATGATCCAAAACAGTAATGTTTCAGTTCAGTGTAGAATCTTTCTGTGCAATCCTGTTCTGCTGTTGAATTCGTGTTCTGCTGCTTCCTTGGGTTTGCTTTATTGAGGTTTTTGTAAATTCTTCGGAGAAGTACAGGGATAAGAGAACAATCAGTGATTTCTCCAAGCACACAATACAGCTCTTCTCTAGTTTGGTACTGTAAAGACCTACACCGTCTCCTCCCCTTTCCAAGTGCTGTGTTTTCTTCTACCCTTTCTTTTAAAGCTTTGTCTAAACCCTGAAGGAATTCTTTAAAATGACTATCAATTGCTGCTAACAGTGGTTAGCAACCAGGTGCTAGCAGTGGTGGAGGCCCAACGCTAACAAACCTATGTATTTCACTGCAGTGGAGTTGATCTAAACCTCATCAGCAATAAGGGGGAGGGTTCTTCTGGCCTCTGGTGACAGCTCTCTATCTTACCTCTGTTTAGAGCAGGTATGACTGACATAATATTTAAATCTACAGGAGCACATCTCTCCAACAGCACATCTCTCCAGTGCCATTAAAACAGCATTCACAGCAGTGGATTTTTGGTTTTGTTTTGGGGGTTGTTTTTTGTTTGGTTTGGGTTGGTTTTGGGGTTTTTTTTTAATTTTTAACATTCATCTCCACTGACACTTGACACGTTCAGAGAGTGGCTTTCTGTGCATTTTAGGATGATAGGGACTGGGGCAGGAATATGAAAATTGCATTTATTCTTTCTAGAACATGAAATCTAATTCCCTTTGTTTCTTCTTAGATATTAACATAGAAGCAGATCCTTGCATCTGAGCTCGCAGAACAACCATGGTAACCGTCCAGAGCCACACTGATTTCAGTGGGCTCTTATGTCTATCCTCACAGCATATTTCAGAGCTGTAATACGGTATTTCCAAAGCTGAAATATTACGGCCTCTGTATGTATATATCACAGACCTGTAGAATCACAGAATGGTTTGGGTTGGAAGGGACCTTAAAGATCAACTGGCCGACATCCTGCCATGCTCATCTGGGCATAAACTCCCTTGACAAACCCCTTAGAGAGAAAAAAAAAAAGCTACAGAAGGCAACAGAAAACAGTGTAACACAAGCATAAAAAATGCCCTAAAATTTAGCAGAAGGGATTGGAAACATCCTAATGCAGAGACATACTAATCATGTTATCCTTTCCTACAGGAAAAAAAACCCACTTAGCATATAGATTGAGAGTCAACCAACCTTAACAAACTTCTTCATATAGCTCCTTCACAGGAAAGACCAGAAGCTTTTAAATGTGCCATCGCACAGACCTGCTGGAGCTCACACGCTGCTATGGCCATGCCGGAGACCCATCAGCATCCCACAAGCAGCAGTGGGCACTCACCAGAAAGAGTAATTGCTGTAACTTTTGGGTCACGGTGGGACACAGAAGGGAGGGTAGCAAGAGCCATTTCAGGCTTTGGTTTGGTCTGGCACGATTTCCATCTGTTGGTTGGTTGGGAGTAGAGAGAGGGTATGAGCTTCATTATCACACATCCCTAGAGGAAAAAAGGATCTTTGTAGAGCAACTTATTAGCAATTGGCAAATTATCAGTGAAGTGCCTTACTTTTCTTGCATGCAAATACTTATGAGCAATTATGCTTATTGCTATTTATATTTACAACTTACTTTTCCTTTACACTCCTTGGAATCCAGCCCTAGTTACTATCTAATCTTGCAGGAAAGTGCTGCTGGAGGTGGGTAGGACTCCGACTGGGCTGTTTGCCCTGTGTCCTCCACACTGGGTGAGTCAGAGCTGCGTAGGTGCCCCAAGCAAAGATGGAACCGGACTTGTCATTGCTCATTGCCCTTTCACCGTCAGTCAGCCCACGGATGTCTTGGAGCGCTTATTCCAGTTGCCTCTTACATGCCCATTTGTTGCCATGTTAGAGATGTCCGTGCCATACCCCCTGCCTAACCCTCCTAGCCCTTCAAAAATAAAGTCAAACGAGATGGATAACTGACACAAACATACATAGTCATTGCCAATATTTTTCAACATTTCTGCATAGGTATTAATGTGTCAGAAAGGGCACAAACCCAGTTTCCACACAAGAAACTTTGAATTTAAGTAGTTTTTACACACATGCCCTCTCTCGCACCTACTGAGTAGCTGAAATAGCAATGTCCCATTCACAGCAAGTGCTTGTTCAAACTGTTTTCCTAGAAAATTTGGCCAGTGCATATACATTTGAAACACTTTTTAGATAGAAGCAGCATCTATGAGAAACTGTGAGGTTCCAAGATAAACAACACTTGCAGCACACAGCAGCAGACATCTTATCTCAGAGTATAAGGGCATGTTTATATACATGGCCCTTTAAAATAAAAGTCACCATTAACCGGGATACTGTTACTGCGACCTAAGACAAGAATGCTGAACAAGAGAGATGTGAAAAAGCACATCGTCTTCTAGGAAAAAAGTAAATAACTGGGTGATTTTTTTTCATACAGCTCAAGTGGCTGAGGACTTTTAAGGCCAAAAATCTTGGTCTGTAGCTCTCCTTGTGATTATGGTTTGCATAGACAAATCCACGGGCTTGCTACAGAAAGAAAAAAGAAGCCTGAAGAGGAGAGCCCCGGAAGGGAAGGGACCTACTCCAGGCAATCCCCCATGAAGGGAGCCCTTCAGAAACAGAAAACTCAGCCTGAAGAAAGCGCACAGCAGACTGCTGTGTCCACTCTGACATCCCGCCTTCTCTCCCTGCACAGTTAGTGTGAATATTTGTTACTGCTCCTGTAGGGGAATGGGGAGAAGAGGGCACGTCTCCTTGTCTTCCATGCTGCAGTAAAATTTAAAGAGTTCAGGATGCAGGCTTCCTACTGGGAACTGTTCACAGAGGCAGGAGGCTGCCTCCATCCTCAAAACTGCCACGAACTCACACAGAGTGTAGAAATAAGTAAAAAAAGGGTGGGGGGAGGGAAAGTGAGGGTATATTTATTTGAACTTGCATGCCACTTCCTGAGTCCTTGCTCTTGGGCTTTATTCTTGACCTTTTCAGTGTGTCTCTCAGCAATATTTTTTCTCATTTTTAATTTGTTTTTATTGTTACTTCAAGCGCAGGTTTCCATGCTGTCTTGAGGCAGACTGCAGAGCTGTACAGCAAACACTAACTGTTACAAGTTTTGTGGTAAAATCACCAGAATGTCAACATAAGAGTTGACATAACAGTTCAGGTATTTTTTCCTGCATTTCCAAAGTAGCTCATTCCAGGAACAATTTCCACGTGGCCCAATACATCCTGCCATGAGAGTGCTCAGCATTTTTTTCCTTAAATTAGCTTATGCTGGTGAGTATTACCAAAGGAGCTGGTCTGCAGAAGGTATTTTCCCGTACTGGAGGAAGGGAAAATTTCCATCTGCTTTTGCTGGATTTATGTGTACACTGTGGCACACAGTCAAACTTTCATGTAACAGTTTATTTCCAGGTTACTGACACTGTATAGTGGAATCACTGCATACTTTCATGAAAACGAGGAATATATGCAGAATCCTTTAAAATGCGTAAGAGCAGAAAATAGTTACAGCCTCTTTTCCATGCTGCATGCACGCTGCTTCCCATGCACCTCAAGGGTGGCAGAAATTTAAGCAAACACTTTACCATTCAAGGCTCATAAAACCTGCATAGCCTGCACATGTTTCTGGAACAGGTTTGTGCATACAGCGTGTGTTCAGTACAATCTGAAAATTTAATGCTAAAAATAATGCTTCTCTATGCTTTCTATTTGTTGTGCTTTGAAATAATCTGCACTGAGGAGCCTCACATCCAAACGTTCTGGTTTCTGTGAAACATCTGATGATTACACACTCTGTCAGCTCAATAACTGTGCTTTTAAACCCACTTTGGTCTGGAGACGGGGGGTAGGTTTACTGACTGCAGAAGGTGGGTGCTGTGCCACCCACTGCCACCCTCCCACACGTGCCAGCAGCCAGGGCCGCAGCTCCCAGTGTGGCAGGGACACGAGTGGCTCTGCACAGAGGGAGGTCTCATGTCACCCCAGCTCTGCCCTGCGACACTCCGAGGTCTGAAAAATGACTTCTGCCCTAGTAACTCCGCCTGCTCTGCTCTGCAGCATGGCTCAGCTTCACCAGGAGACAGCTGCCTCTGCTGAGCCCTGAGCAGCTCATCCAGAACATGACAGAAAACACCTGCCCAGTATCAGCTTTTGCTTCCTGCTCCTCCTCCTCGTCGTTTGCACTTGTTACTCTGGGTCACAAGTCCTGGCGCCGATGGAGAGATGCTCTCTGCAGCCTGAACTGTTACCAGTGTGAGGATCACCGTGTGTGTCAACATTTCCTCCACGATACTTGAGAGCACTTTGAAACCAGTATTGACTGCATCTCAAACAAACCCAGTGAAACATGGATTTCACTCAACTCCACACTCCAGGGTCATATACCTCCTGGGCACATGGTTCCTGCCAGCCTCATCATCTGTGCTCCCAGTCCAGCAGCACTTAGTGCAGCTAACCTCGTCTAACCACAATTATGGATCTTAAAGCAGATGCACAACATGGGTTTTCTGCACTGGTGGACACCTCCCCCCTTTAGAGGGCTTTTTAAAAGTCTCATCCTCTCATCCAGTTTATGTGCAGCCACACAGACAGCGGGGTCAGCTGTCCTGAAAGGACTTTCTGTGGAAGGGCAGAGTGAGCATCCAGGGAAGACAGGGGCTTCAAAGGCAGTTTTTCTTACCTATTTTTGCTACCGAGGTACATGTAACCTCAACTCCCGCCAGGTTAATGGATTCACCCTCCTCACCGCTGATATTCCCCAACACAAAGCCCAGAAGTACCATAGGGAAGGCGCTGTGAAGATTTTTATTTTTCCCTTCTAAGTGGAGTATGTTAAACATTCCAGGACAGAGAGGTCACATCAGGCTTCAAACAAAAGAGAAACACATACAGTCCTTTTCCTGCCGGCGTTTACCACACGGCCCAGTCACCTCCAGCCACGGGAACTGGTGAACTGCCTTTGTTATGGGCTCTGATCCAGATCTTTCCTGTGGCTGAGGTGTGCTTGTTTCTCTCTCTCCTCCTTCTCTAGCAACCACAAGCAAGCTGGCAGAGAGCTTCCAGCGTGAGGGATGTGTGCCGATGTATTTTTCCACTACAGGCAAAAATCAAATGCAAACATAAAGGCCCAGTGTAACGTGAGGCCCAGACACCAAGGGCCAGCGTCGGAGCACCAGGATTAGGGCTCCACAAAGCCATCAGCCTGCCTTGCCTCCTGCCCCTTTTCTGCACGGAATATTGGGGCGGTGGAAATGGATACACGGAAGGTAAAGCCTGTCAGTGGCCCCAAGCACTCCGGTTGCCCAGCTCACAGCCACGTACAATGGCGGCTCGAGCTCCACATAGTTCAGGGACCACTCATGAGACGGCTGTCCCGGGAACTGCCATGGGCTAGACCGGCTCCAGCTTTCCCCTCATATTTTCTATCAGGAATTTTTCCTGCGTTGTGCTTGTTCAGTGGAATTCAGATGCAGAGCCAAAGATTGCTCCACAGCCACCTCAGGAAAACGTGATTCATCAGATGGCATTTGCAAGGGGCCATCCCAGTGCCTGTCCCCTGGAAAACCCCCGGCCACACCAGCAAAACTGGCTGGTGGCAGTGCCTGTACAGGTGGGGGCGGCATT
>NW_010268452.1:9323-17739 GCF_000690775.1 Eurypyga helias
TGTATTGTCTTTTCAGCGTATGACTGCAAATAATTTTCATTTATTCATCTAGACCAGGCTACAGAAAAATAAAAGTTTCCATGTTATTTCTGGAAGCTTACATAATTTTTTTCCACTTTCTCCTTTCCTCTGGGCAACGCCTCCCCTTTGCATAATTTCATTAAGATGTATAACCTTTCCAAGACATATACCAGAGGAAGGAGAGCAAAAGCAGCAATTACAGAAAAAAAACCCCAAACACACACAAATACCACTTTCTATCCAAGTTACACAAAAAATTGCAACATTTGTTGGCATCTGAAGCGTGAGGAATCAGAGCCACCGACTAGCAAGTGAGGGTGGGGCTCCTGTGTGCACAGTCGGGGCTGGACCAGCAACGTTAGGGCAGGTGTTCTTACAGACGCTTGATGCAGAGAGACCCAACACCCCTTGCTGACACCTGTGCCTCTGCCAGCCAGAGACCAGCCGGATTAAAGGCTGCACCGAACATCGCCCTGGGCTGCGATCATACCCTGCCGTGGCAGGTACGTGTACCTCCGGTGGAGAGGTCAGAGATCCCCGCGGGCTTGTTTAAAGCACAGAAACCACGCTCCTGTCGAACACGGGGCAGGGCCGCTTAGGACGTCAGCCGTAGGATGTGGGGTTTTGAGGCAGAGCTTCATGGCTCCTAGGATTATGTTCACCGAAGGATCTCAGTAAGGATAGGGAAAAAGAAAAAGTTGTTTATGAAGACCTGTAGCCCTTTCAGGCCCGATTCCTTCAGCAAATTAAAGAAACTTGTAAACTGAGCACAACCAAAGCAGCATCCCACCTGCCCAGGATCCACGCAGCGTAGCGAGGGCTGTGCCAGAGCAACTGCCTCTACAGAGGCCCTCACCCTTTCGTGCCCCGAAGAAGGGACACAGGCTGTCCATCTAAAGACACTTCCCAGATCCTCTAGGTCACAAGAAAAGTAACGCTGTGCATCAGCAGCCATGGATGTGGCTTTGTCAGTTCTAGTCCTTGGATTAAATCGATACTCTCACCGTGTAACTGCTGAATGGGAAACGAAAATGAATTGGTCTTGGATCGTTTCCCAGCAGGTTAGTGTCTGCTTCTCGATGCCACCAGAATGAATAGCACTGGCTCTTGAGGCTTCAGCAAAACACGGAGACAATACAAGGAGCAACCCGTCTCCTCGGCTTCATGCCTGCTCCCTGCCTAGTTCTGGATCAGGGCACCAGGGCAGGGCTGACCGGCCAGGTGCTTGCTGCTATCTCCCTGGCTGAACCAAAGTGGCAAAGATAGGGACAACATAAAGCTTGGAAATTTTTCAGCCACAAGCACATTTCGTTGCCTGCTACTCATGTCCTTGTAAACACTTATCCCCTAATGGCATTTGAAGATTCACATTCTATACTGTATCTGCTCTTGGCGTGCCTCGGAGAGTGAAAATCAATAAAGGCAGTTTCACTTGCAGGAGTTTATGCTGTGATGTTTGCCCAGGAAACATCCTATACACACAGTCCTTCATTGCTAAAGAGAACTGCACCAAAGTAACAACATTGCAGGTACTTCTCCTGATCTTAGAGCTTGTAAAAGTGTATTATTACAGAAGCTGAAGGGCTGGATGGTGCAACCCTTCCAGCACTGAGCACTCACCTGCACAACCAGCCCATTGAGAAAGTCTGGCGCAGAAATGTTCCCCACAAGTCTGTGGTTTCAGTAACCCAGCGCATTAGTTAATGCAGGACAGCAGCATCTCCAAAATGGCTAAGGTATCAGTCCTGAATTTTGGAGGGTGCCTTTTTGTGATAAAGTTACCATAAGGGTACAGTAAAATCTTTTCAGGAAGAAAATGGTCCCCACATACTAATAGGGTGCTGCAGTAGAACAATTCCTCCAGACCAGTGGAAGTTTAGCAACAGATTTTATTAGGGAGGGAAGATTTACCCACACTTTTTACTGTTCCAAATTGGCAACAAAAAAAAAAAGAAGAAAAAGCCTTCGCCCGAGTGATTCATTTCAGCAGCTCCAGGACAGCCTGTAGCTTCTTGCAGGGAAATAATTTTGATTCAGAAACATACAAAAGGCCACTCCAAATGCCATATGTCCTTTAATCCAACAATGATGTTGTAGGCCACTGTCAGCCTGACTGTGACAAAGAAATTTCTGCCAGAAAAAAAAATCAAAAATCAAACAAAACCCAAGCCACAGGAAAGAGAAAATAAAGAACTGCAGAGATGGTTGTCAAACTTTTAGCAGGTTGAAATCAGAGCTGCCATGCACAATGGCTTGAAAAGTGCATGTGTGCAGTTTTCCAGAGAGTCATCTGGGAAAAAAACCCACGTTTAGAAACATTTTGGAAGTGAAGCCAAAGGAATTGAGAATAAACATTTTGGGAACAGAAAAGAAGTCCATTAAGAGGAGGCAGGGCATAATGAGTTCATCTCTATCCCAGCTAGTGATCAAGCTTGGAGAAGCATCCCAGGCTTTTTGGAGGATGGTTTCAGCAGAGCCCATTTAATCCTACCCTCTATGATGACAGAGCTTCAGAGGCTGAGCAGTGGAAAGGCAGAACAGCCCTCCAAACGGTACATTGAACTGCAGAATCTCTTTGCTTGCCATTATGTGTTAGGACCAGTTCCAAACTCCCCGTAATCGTCACACTAATGTTACAAGCTGTGTCTGACTTCCTCTCTGTAACGTTAGAAACGGGAGATTTCCAGCAGCCCGGCCTTCGACAGCCGTTTAGCTGCTGCCGTTGTGTGAGAACATGTAGAAGCAACTAAGAGCTGCGTCTCCACTCGTGGCAACTGATCCAGGAGACAGTGAGCCACCCAGCTCTGATCAGGCTGGAAACACCTTTGCAATTCAAAGTCAGCTCCAAAGAGCTCTAAAATGCCTGGCTGGCTCTGTCCCCAAATGCAGCACCCCCCCGCAGCAGTCCCCTGCGTGCCAGCGAGGTGGAGGATGCTGCCCCATCTGGGTCCGTCAGTGCACCGTGCTCTGGAGAGACACAAAATCAGCTAAAACCAAGCACCAACCGTTCGTCCCTTCCTCTCGTTCGGGATTCAGACCAGGTGGGCACACCCTGCCTTCGGCACAAATGAGGGAGGATGGGGGCAGCTGGCAGTCAGATGAGCACGTGTGGGACTCCAGGATCCTCTGCCAGCAATGCCTGCAGCACCGCGCAGGGGCCCGGCTGCGGGACGCCTCGGCGGGCTGTACCAGCTCCGACCGCTCAAGAACTCAGGAACTAACAAACCACGGGGCACTTTGCACGGGACAGGAAGGAGAGGGGCTGCTGCCAGGAGAACCCCACCAAGCAGGCCAAAGGCAAGCAGCCGGGGCATGTACCACGGTCTGGGCCTGTCTGCGTGACACAGCCAAGGAAGGTCCTAGCAATCAAGGGCTGAAGCTCACTCCAAGGAGTGATGCCTCTTCCCTTCAAGCTCATGGTGTTTCTGTGCCCAGACACCGCCGCACCCTGCTCTGGAAAAAGCAAAAGGGGAATGTGCCGTGCAGGATGGACAAAAGCGTGGCAGAGAAGGACAGAGAAATTAGTTTTTCTGTCACAGAAAGCTATCCTGAGCAGCCTGTAATAAAGCCGTTGCGATGCAGGAATCGAAGCCGCGCCATGCCCGTGGCTAGCAACCGTGCTGCTGTGCTCTGGGGCACAAGCAGATGCTGTAGTCGCGGTGCACCTGGAACGAGGGAGGAGGCTTGCGCAGCACAAGGTTGCTCTTCACCACAGCATTTTGTCAGAAAGCCTCCCGTTCTGAGAGCAGCCGAAGGAGGTGCTGCAGATAATAAGAAAGTCAGGGCAAAGCCAGGGCCGTGCCACAGCAGAGGTGGTTTCCGTGTATGCACTACTCCTCCCTGGAGGTCTCTCCCATGAACTTCCTTTGCATCCCCCTGAGACTACAGACACTCACAGCATCCTCGATACCCTGTAGCAAGGAACTTCACAGCCGCAAACCTCCAAAACAGCACTGCGCCAAAATACTTTGTACTAAACTGAGTGCTTAGGGTTGGTTTTATTTCCCAGTGTAATCCACAGCTCCTAACAGGAACAGAGCCAGCCCTGCAAGCAGAAAGGGCCCATGGCCATGGGGCTCGGGGCGTTTTTATCCCAAGTCCTCGTAAACACGCCCAGCCAGGCTGCACATCCCAGCACGGGGAATCCCTCCGGGCTGCCCATCCCACTCCACTCTCGTACACCAAGGAGCACTACCTCGTGTGGAGGCCCGTTAGGTGCTGAGCACTGGAAGCGCTGTGGCCAGCAGAATAAGAAGTTGAGCACCAGCGGCTACCCACCTTTTTCCACATCGCATAGGGCTGCCACAGTTTTATAATATGCAGTGCCTAAGTCCAGTCTGCATCTGTCTGTTCATCCTTTAAGCTTCTTTGAACTTAAGTCTTGCACAGAGTTAATCATACTGCCAACATTCTACTAATAATAGCAGCAGCCCTTCAGGCTTTCAGGAGTGCTAATCGCAGCCTAACAAAACTGCAGCGATGCTGGATCTCTGTGCTCTCCTCCAAGCCAGCCCTTTCTCAGTCTGGTGAGGCGAGAGCAGCAGATTGTAAGGCTAAAACGCTCATTTTGGGACCCACCAATAGTCCCACCCAGGCTGTTCACCGGTGTTTCACACCCCATGCCGTCTGCTGCCAAGCTCCTCTGGGGGAGTCAGCAATTAGCAGGCCCGTAAGGAATGCTAAAAGCATTTAATTAAACGAATATATTCAGAGTTAAACATGTTGCTAAGGCTGATCAACACACGTGCAATGATAAACAAAGCCCCACAGGCACAAGGACCTTGCCTACGTGGGATAGTAACCCGGAATGCCTCCCTCTGGAGATGCACTTAGCTTTCACAGGGAGCGTACTTTGTCTGTGGGTAACTCCTGCAGAGGCAGCCCAGCTGGGAACGTACCTGCTCGGCTGGGGAAGAAGCGGCCAGGCTTAGCCTGACTGCCCAGTGGGGAGGAGAATGGCAGGTTTCAAACCATGATGCAGCACTACTGCCTACATGATCATTTTGCAGTCTTTTAATTAATTCAGAAAAGTGATTTAATTAAGGCCTCTTCTGTACAGTTCTAGTTCAAAATGTCAGCCTGTCAGGTTTACTGGCCCTAAACTGAAAGAAGAGAGAGGGTGCCCTAAGGCTCGTTACACAATGCCTGTGTGGAGTGCTGGAGCTCACCTGTCTCACAGCAATGGCACTGGATCACTGTGGTTTCAGACCACCAGCACCTGGGGAAAACACCATGCTCTTCACGAAGGCTCAAATTTGCGGTGAGAGGGACACGCAGACTCAGCCATCACATAAGCAAAAGTGGCTTAGAGGGTGTGAGGAACTTTCCCAAGTGTGTGAATTACTCATCCACGCTAGTGCTGGCTCCCAGGAGCAGTGCTGCCTCTCACCCGTTGATCACCCTCAGTTCTAAATCCCATTTACTTAACCAGATTGTGGCACAAAGACGGCCTGGAAATATCTGATTCTCCTCAGTCTGATCTTGCTGGCATTTTCTTAGGCCTCAAATACACATAAACATCAGTACTGACAGGGATCAATTTACAACTCGGCTGGCCTTTGCCTTTCATTAAGCACTCTTCCCAGTTTTCATCAGTTAAAACTTTAAGTTCTGAGAGGCATCTGGTTTCCAGGTCTGTTGTGCATTACAGCCCTCCGGACCTGGGTACATACCCAGCGTCTCCACCTGCCCAACATTTTACATCCATAGGACATCCGTGCAGCTACAGCGTGGGAAGAAGCCTACGATAAAACTTTTCTAACAGGTAAGGGCCTGGAGACCACCACCTTAAGATATAACCCCTGGGCCTCCGAGCAGCCAAAGAGCAAACGAGAGCAGCAGTCGCCTGCTCCTGAGCAGAAGCCCTCCGAGGCCACACGACACCCTGCCGCTGTCCCCTGCTCAGCCATCAGAACAAAGTCACCTCAAAAAACCGTGTTCCCCTCCTGCGGAGGAGGCCGGGAAGCGGCGTGGCCAGGCTTTCCGCAGGGCTGCCCGCTCGGGGTTAGGCAGGATGGGCAGCCCAGGTGCACAGCGTGAAGAGCAGCTCTTGGGGAGTCTCGTTCTGGCCGCGCATCCCCAGGGAGGACTCAGCCCAGGTCCCATGTCCCGCTACAAGCACCACTGATCTTGCTGAACCTAGTAAACTGAGAGCATTGAGGGAGAGAGCAACAGGAGTAGCGGGTGTTAAAAACAAACACACCCCAACAACAACCAACCAAACAAAAACCAAACCCAAAGAGAGGCTGAAGGAAGGTGTTTAACCTACAGCAGAGAAAAAAACCCTAAAGTGGTGATGAAGTGCTTAGTGCAGAGGGGGCTGTGAGAGTCACATGGTGCTCTCTGCATCCTTTTCCAACAGGTAAGAGACATGCAATCCCATTTTCAACAAAAACAGAAGGCTGTTAGGACACACAACAGCAAGAGCTGCGGCTATCAGGATGTGATGGAAACCCTTTCCCGGGGGGTGCTGCTGGAAGAGCGCAGTTCACCTGGGCTGCGCAAGAGATGGAGATGGACAGGACCCCGCAGGGCACCCACCAGCCCAGCATCACCCACTCTGCAGCACCCCCATGCAGCAGCCCTGCAGCAGGAGGCTGGGCGCCGGGAAGAAGCTTCATCCGTCCTGTGCTGCTGGCAGGGCTCACTGGCAATAGGCTGCATTTACCAGCATCCCCTTTATTTAGTAACTAAAGACACAGTCTCATGTAGCATCTCTTCTAGATGATGCCTCAGGAGGAGGGAGATAAATCTGGCTGCTCCAGCAGCAGGGACCCTCCACTCCACGGGGTGCCAGCAGCAGCCGCGGCACCCAGGCCTTCTCCCACCCCAGCTCTGCTGGGGCAGCTCCAGCAGCACCCTCTGGCACAAGCCAGCCTGCCCCAGGCTAGCAACGTTGGCTCCAGACACTACCAGATGGTGTTAGGGAAAAGGTCTTAAAATCCACTTTTGCAAGCCACCTGAAGCAGCAAAACTACCCAGAACTGGTTAGCAGAACAGCAGCGTGTTCATGCGTTTATTCCTAATGCTCTACGCAACCCAATCTCAACTCAAGATTTTGTTGTTTATGGGCACAACATGTTCATTTTATGGGAACAGACCTGCTCTGTGCTGGAAGACTTCCTGCAAGCGACTGTGGTGTTAATTTAGAAGACGGCATTCTTCCCAGTCATTATTAAACCAATAACCCTACATTACCTCCAGCATCGTTGGAGGCAAGACAGAACAAAAGTCCTGGCTGTAGTATTGCGAGAAGGCTTAGGGGCTGTTCTCTTCAGGGAAGGGAGAGAGATGCAGCCTGGCCCTACTCCAGCGCGTGTGGTTTTCAAGATCCTCACTCGAGTTACATTGTGCTGATGCGCAGCGTTGGAGCTGCCACTTCTGCACCCGTGCCTGGCTGAGCTACTGGGACTGTTCTCAGCATCTCTGCCAGAAACATCATCTCCCATGGCTTTTATTGTAGAATGGGTGCGTGCCTGTGATCAGCTTGGAAAATCTGCTTCTGAGCTTAATTCCTTGCTACAGAAACAACTGTACTCCACAGCACAGCTTTCCCCGCCTTGCGCAGCACGGGGAATGATTTGCTGTCCCGGGAGACTGGTCACAGCGCGAGCCCGCAGGGTTTCATGACAGCAACGCTTGATGCCTTTGGCTGAAGTGCTGAACACCCTGTGCGTGCGCAAGCGGGCAGCCTGCACTGGGAACTCCTCCGTAGCGCTAAAACTGCCAGTCGGTCGGGAAGCGCTGTACACCGACGAGTAGATCGCGCGGGGAGGCAAGGGGTTAATGCCAAGGTTAACATCACTACAGAACCTACCAGAACTGAAATAATTGTGACAATCTTAAGGATCACCTTGTATGTTCCTACAGCAAACTTGCTTGAGAAACATTTTATGAAATGCCTTCACAAAATGTCTTTCTGAACAGCGGCCACCCAGGCTTTGCTTGGGTGAGGATGCCAACCCCTGCCGGAGACGAGGCAGACTAGCCGAAGGCACACAGCACCCTGATTGCCTTGCCCTCATTGGAGAATGCAGCTTTTTGCGCTGTGCCCGAAAACAAACTGATGCTACCTGTCCCTCAGAGCTCTCTTCCAAGGAATCCCAAACTTCAGTCCTCCCAAGCTGCTTGGGACACAAAGCGTCCATGCAGTAGTCTATCTACATCTGTGCTTCTGCAGCAGATACATCAATACCCTTCTCATCATTTGGTTTGGCCTGAACAGAGCATCAGCAGTTGCTGTCTGGCTAAGGTTCCAGCTCTCCATCACCATCTAACCCATTCCTACATCTTGCCAAACATCTGTCAGGAATGAGTTAGGGAACCATATTACTGCATGAGGCAGGGTTAGCAGAATTGAAAACATCTTAAAATACAGAATCACAGACTGGTTTGG
>NW_010268453.1:0-4156 GCF_000690775.1 Eurypyga helias
ACATATATATATATATGTATATTACTTGGTCTCTTACTTCATACCAAGCAAAAGCCCAAAGCAATTGTCGGAGCACAAGAGCTCGATGCACCCCACCATTGCTGCAGGGTCCTGCGGGAGCTGATAGACACCCCCCCACCCCCTTCCCTGGGCAGGAAACAGAGCAGGGAAAACACCCAAGAGCCATATGCAAAACTATTCCAGCAAATCAACATTTTTGGCTGGCTGTATTTATCCATCAGCTCCCAAGGCAGCCACAAGGGAGCTGGGAAAGCTGTGGGGATCCCCTCAACGCTTCATGAATTTCAAGCGCAGACAATTGATTTACATTGCCAAAAATCTGCACGGGGAGGGGAAAAAAAAAAAAAAATTTGAGCTCTTCACCATTCATTAATTTTCTCTAAAATTCATTCATCCAATTAGTCAGCTGAAATGGTGCGTTGTAATTTAGATACCCTGTGACACACCATGACTATTGATGGTTCCTGATTCAGAGGGAACAGGAACAGAATAAATCCCAGGCTACAGGCTCTTCAAAACCTAATTTCCTCCTAGTGATGAACCAGGAAATCATCCGGAGAAATCAGCAGAGATTTAGACAAATTTTGGTTGGGCATCAAGAAACGGAGCTGGTTCTTCGCTGGCTGTGAGCAAGGGTCTGAGCCTCAGCTCTCAGCTGAGAATTTGGGGGAATTCTTCCTTTACAAAATACCACAGCATTTATCATTGATAAAGCTGGAATAAGGGCACCCACCCTTGTGTGTCCACCCAGGAGAGCATCTCCTCCAGCATCACCAGCTTTCTTAATTAGAGTTTCATTTTCAACCTCAGCATCTTCATTAGCAGGGAGAGGTACCGGGCAGGACAACTGCCAAAGTCAGTACATCAGGTTTGTGCTGCAGAGGGCAGGTTTTAACAATAATAAACGAGGTAATTTTACGTTGCCTCTTTGCCATTAAGAGTCCCGGCAATTTGCTGACCGAGATGGAAGTGGATGTCATCAGGGTAATAAAGCAGTGACATGGGGGCCCTATGGATGTGACCAGCCAGGTCTTCCCGCTCCACATGGCTCAACCCATTTTGCAGAGGAGGAAAGCAAAGCAGAGGGTATTTTCAAATTTTTCAAGGTAATTTTCAAGTGGAATAAAGTTGCAATCCTAGGGAAAAAAAAAAAAAACACCTCACCGAGGAGCAAAAACACACGGAAATTAGGTTTTCCCCAATTTCCCTTGCTGACCTCACTGGGAGCAGGGGCACTTTATCCACTTGTCTGCAAGATGCATTTAAGTGGCCCAATTTAACCCAGTTGAAGAGGGAAATCTGAGGCCAGAATAGGTCATTTGGAGGCTCCCACAAGTCAATCACGGGCTGTGGAAGAGAACGGAGGACTCCGAGTTCCCCTAATGACCATGAAACCCCGCTGCTGCGCTCAGGGTCCTGCTCCACCTCGGGGCTACGGTAACACACGGCATAAATAATACAGCAATAAATATTCAAGGCGGCTGGCTTCATCCTCTAAGTGAATATGGAGATATATGGAGATAGGTATTTAGAGAGAGAGTTATAAGCAACTCATCATCCTAACATGTACACACTTACTGAGTTTTCCAGGATTTAGAGCGAGATCCAGGGATGCACTTTAGGTGCTGTAACTCAGGCAATGTGATGCCTAAAATAACCGATGGGGTGCTCAAGGACACGGCTTGCAGGGGGGGCCAACGCCGGGACCTCCAAGGGGAAAATGCCCTTTCCTGCCTGCATCATGGGACTTTCCTGATGTCCCTCGGGGCAGCACCAGGGTTTCAATCCAAACATCCTCAGCTCTAGCCCAACGCCTTGGCTCCAAAATCCATGATCTGGGGAGCCACAGCAGTTCCCCCCACCCATTGCACTTCCCTATGGATGCATTTCTTTCCTGACCCCCATGATCCCTCCTTGCAAGGAGGGGAACCACCTAAAAATCTCTGCCTGGGGGGATGTTGGGAAGAGCCGGCAACCAAACCCTTCACAGGCTGGTCCATGCCCCAAAGGGACAGCTCATGCTGCTCCACCAGGGAGAACAACATGCCTTTATTTTTATTTTTCCTCCAAAAATTTGAGCTCCAGAAACACAGAGTTAAGATCTGCAGGTGAAAAGGAAACTCCAGGTTTCAGGTGCCTGCCAGCACTGGGGTAAAAAAAGCCCCTTTTCCCCAAAAGCCTCCCAAGAAAAGAGGGAAGTAGTAAATAAATTTCACTGGGCCTTTTGAAAACACTGTAATTGCCTTTGTGGTCTAATTGCTCCTGGTTTTATAGCCTCATTTCTTGTCATAAAATTAGTCCCACTTCTTATGGTTTTTTTTTTTCCTTTGCTACTGGTCTAGTCTGTGATTATTATTTTTTAATTGCTTTGGTATGTTGATCGCTCCCACATCTCCTGGGGGAAGGGGGCAAGAGACCCAATTCTGTGGCTGTCGCCCGCGCGGAAGATGCTGCAGCTGCTGAAAGGAGATGTCTGCTCAACTTTTTTGGCTGAATATGAGTATTAATCTCCCCCAAATTGTCTTTAATACCCAGGGGCTGGGCACAGGAACCGTGCAACTGAGAGCTCAGCCCTGAGGGGAGGAAACAGTTATTAAAACGCAGCAACTTCTCGCAGGACTTTCTTGGGAAGGAAGAGATCTAGATACAAACCATAAGTATCGGGAAAGTAATAAGAACATAGGAGGAAGCAAAACCACCTGAAAAAGATAAAAGCTGCATCATCTGTAACCCTTTTAATAACCATCTTATTTCAAACAGCCCCAAACCCTCCTGGCCGGCTCTCCAGAACAGCATCTATATTTGTTTTCTTTTTGATATACAGCTGCAATAGGAAGCCATGCGTGAAGTTTATTAAGCCTGGGTAATTTTCTATCAGTTCTGCATGCTATTGATTTCATCTGTGCTCTTATCTTGCTCTGCCTGAACCTGAAAAGTCATTTAAAAACAAAAAAACACCATATAATTCTTCAAAAACGCAACTATTATGGGATGTAGGACGTTGCCGTTTTGGATGCATTAACAACATGCTGAAAATGAATGTGTCGGAGATACAAATCTTATTAAGGAGATTTTGATGATACCGACATTAAAACAGAGGGAGCGGTTTGAGCTGAACCGAACGCGGAGCCGACTCTGAACTTAACTCCACACATTTCTTTCTCAGGGGTGGAAAGCAAATTGGATTTGCTTTGGCTTTCAGCCAGCCTTGCTTCATCCTGAACCAGCTCTCCACTGTCCAACCTCTCCCACGTCCTTGGAGTTACTCCCAGTTTATGGCATAAGCAGGAGTGAGCTCAGAGCGAGCGGCTCTACCCACCGCGCTGGCGATGCTCAGAGCTGGCGCAGGTCCACCTCAGGCTTGCAAGTCTTGCACAGTGTCAGAAATGCAGATCCTCAGTGCGGAAAAACAAACCTTGAAACCTTCTCCAGGTTGCAAAGATCTTTGGCCCACCCCTACGGCTTCCCACGTGCTCCTCCATGAAGCGAGAGCACCCAGGGGACATGAGATGGAGGGGACCACATCCCATGGGCACCCCAGCCTCACGCCCAAGAGCAGCCATCCCAAACAAACAAAGGGTTTTTCCACAGCTGGATCATCAACCTCGTGTTTTGGGCTCCACAAATCGAGAGGACAACGGTCACAGAGAAAGTTAGACAAGTGTCTCATCCAAATCCAAACGTCCCCAGAGCCGTGGGATGGCAGGATTTGGGTCAGGCCCATCTGTACTCAGTACATTGGCTCTCTCCGCTAACTGGCACAAACCACCCTGCAGTGACATTTAAAACATATTAATTAAGAAATCAAAACGTAGTCATCTAATTTAGCCCTTTCTCCAAGCACAGCTCCTTGTCAATCATGGGGACTGGCACAACCTGCCTGTCTCCAGCCCTGCAGCTCTCCCTGCTCTCCCATAACCAGGAATATCCATTTCCTCCCTCCCACACCCCATTTTCCATGGGTTTAGATCACCTTCATCTTCTTCCCAGTCAGACCAGTGTAATCCAGGGACATCAACCACCCCAGACCCGCAGCACAAGGAGAATTTGTCCTGGCCAGACTTAAAAAAAGAAAAGCCAAGTACAGCTGAAGGCTGCAAGATGAGTTGCGGGAATGAGAGTGCTTTGTGGGACA
>NW_010268453.1:4167-19120 GCF_000690775.1 Eurypyga helias
TCATCCCCTCAGTACTCACCTGCCTCTGCACCAGGAGACACCAAAGATAGCCAGGAGCTTCAGGGACCTCCAGAACTTTGTCCTACTAACTCGGCATGGAACTCCTTAAGGGAGACAGGGATGAGAAACCCCAATGAGATTGGTAAAGCTTAGGAGCATCTGGAAAAAACAATGTGAAGCAGCAGGACTGCTCCCCACAGCAGCACCCAAAGCCTTGTACTTGTCCCAGGTGTTCTCCAAACTTCCCTGCAGAACCTCTCTGCAGTACAATATTACACCTCCCAGGCAGCCTGAGGGGAAGAGATGTAGGATGAGCTCAGACTCAAATCTCCTCTGCAATTCAGCTCATGGCCAGCATCTGTGGGCATTTTGGGGCAGGGCAAGGTGCCTCTATCACCTCCCAGCCCCTGGTCCCATAGAAATCAGGGAATTGCTTGGCCTAGTTCTTTTATGCAGTGTACTGGGAGGAAGGAGATAGGCAAACTTCATCCATCGTGCTCCAGCAGCAGCAGCCGGATGGAGCCAGGCACTTCCCAAAGAGCAGAGGAGCAGCCCCATGGCTGTGACATTTGCGATGCATTAAGTTTAAACATTTTCAATAAAGAAAAACAATCCATTCAGACTTGCTTTATGATTCATAGTAATTGCAAATAGAAGCAGTTAATATAATTGTCCAGCTGAGACCAGCAGGCTGGGAACATGTAGCAGTGAGATGTACAATCAGGGAAGGTGGGGAGGGAATTTAAGTGCAGGTTAAGCAAATGCATTACTTTAATAACACACAGAGACAGCCCTTGTAGTTATAAAGAGGATAAAATAAATATTGTACCAGAAATCTACAGAATGGGAGGTTTTATCACCAAGAACTGGCCGCTTGCTATTTACTTTCAATTTAGATTTTACAAAAGCTGCACTTGCCATCTTTTTTATGTATGGAAGAGAATGACTTGAATTGACAAATGACCTTATTTCTCCATAAGTTTTTCAAGGGAGCCTCAGTTTCTCAAAGAAAAATGATCGCCTCCCAGCAGTCATCCCGGAGAGAGAAAGATGTCTTCTTTTCCCTTTTTTTTTTTGAAAAAAGGAGGACTATATTTCAAAGATGAGATGGTGCTTCTGCTCCTCTCTGCCTTGGAGGTGGGCCAAGCTCTTTGACTTCTCCAAATCACCGAAAGAAGGGACCAGCTTCTCTGCAGTGGTTTTCTTTTGTGTCAGCCCTTTCCTTAACCCACCTCGGACCTGACCGTAGCGAGAGGTAACGGCCCGGGAGGAAAGTCCAGCCTTGTGGCGCAGCTCTGATGTTGCACATGACCCAATTTTGGGTTTCCCAATCCTGAAAATTACGGGTTTCCCCCTTTTAAACAATTAACTTGAGCTGGTTCAGTGTGCAGCATGTAAAGAGGAAGGGAGGAAAGAAGAAGCTACCGAAAGACATCATCATCATAATTTATCCAGCTTAACCAAACTCTGGCTCTCCAGAGAAAAACTATAGTGCTTTATTTATTAAAAGATATTTCTGAGGGCACACATTAAATTAAAGTATCTTGTTCACAGCCTCCCGACTTAACGACACATAAACAGCTAAACAAAACAGAACATCGGCTCATTACAACCATTTATAAAATATTAAGGGTCTTAAAAATTAATTATTCACAGGCACCTTCCGCTTGTTTATGGGGGAGAATGAGGATGCACAGACTCGAGCAGGCTACCTGCAACACAGAAAGGGAAATATTGCTGTAAAACTCCCTCTATGTGTTGGCTGGTGCCCCCTAATCTTGTGGGGGATGATGGAATAATGTGATGGGTTAATTCTGGGGTGTCAGTGCCTGGCTGTTGGCACCTCCGTAGAGGGCTGCATCCTCCAGCATCCACCATCCAGGTGATGGGCTAAGAAATGCAGGGTAAGGAATGAAAAAATGTCAATATCAAAATTGAATCAAAAAATGTCAATCCTCACCCCTGCAAAAAAAACCCGAAAACAACAACCAAACCCAAATGAACAGTGACTCTTGCAGCACACCCCGGGACGATCCGTTACGCTGCAGATGTAGTAAACAAGCCCGTATCCAGAGGGCTTCGTACCAGGGGAAGGAGACAGGGAATGTAATTTTAAAGTCGCAGAATTTAGCATAAGAAGTTAATGGGATTGCAGTGGCTTTCCAGTAAATGTCATTGCTGTAATTAGGAGAACAATTATTGTCAACCGGCAGAATTGTTCCCTATCTGTCATTTCAGCAGAAACAGCCAGAGCCACAATTAACACCCACGCAGGTGGGGCACCCAGTACAAACCCCGCTAAATGGGATCGACGAGGGCAGAATGGCATCCAGCACCCACCCCAGGGACCAGGGATTTCTGGGGTCCAGCCCCACCGGTCCCACTCCTGACTCGCACCGGCCGTGCACAAGGTCCGGTCACACCTCTCGTCTTGACAGAGTTATTTAGTACAGCACCAGCCCGATGCTCTGGCCTTGTACAGCAAAGCCTCAGAGCGACTGCTTAACTTGGAAAAAAATAATGTGCTGAACTGATTTACAAATTTAAGACCTTGGAGACCAAACCTGCTTCCACCCACAGCAGCAGGAAGCTGGAGGAGCTCCAGGGAGGAGGAGGATGCTCCAGTGATGAAGCCGGCCCAGGAACACGCACGTTATCTCCAGCTTCACCCCCATCGACTTATCGTCTCGGTGAGAAGGTTGCTGGAAGTGCAGCTGAGAGCACATGTGAAGTACGGGCCACTGATGGGTAAAAAAGAAGTTCCCGTGATGTTAGAGAAAGGAGGCGGCTGCATCCGAGTCCCCTGTGTCAGCTTATCTCCAGCTCGAGCCCTTGATTTCCTGGTACACGGCCGCAAGCTCCCAAATCCCCCTCTCCTGCTGCACACCCTGATGTTCAAGCGCTGCTGCTGTCGGGCTGCAATGCCAGTCTGGGCTCGGCGGAGCACAGCCCTTCCCTGGCTCCCTGAGGGGGTCACCGCCAGCGAAGCCAAAAGGAAAAAAGCAAGCAGCAGCGTGCATCCCAATTTCCCGAGTTGGGAAGAGAAGAGGCTCCTGTCAAAAGGAGAGAAGGATGCAATGGAGGGAAGGAGCAGGGGGGGAATTACATCCCCTGAAAGCATTTGCAGCATCTTTGCAGCTTCATATGATTAACTGGGGCCAGAGTGCTATTAGCAGCCTGGTATGATGATTAACAAGCTCTCCTAATAGCTGTTTTTAAACCTGCGTTAAAAAAAAGCTGGAGCAGAGCTGGAAGGGGGTGGGGAGACCGAGTGGTATCTCCAAGGAAACCAGAAACAAAATGGGCTTTGGCACATCGCAGAACCAGGCGGGTAATCAAAGATTACAACCAGTTTTAATTTAAGGTTAATTATTGTTTACTCTCTGGAGGCAGCCCCGTCGGAAAGCGGCAGCCGGCCTGACCTTCAGCAGCTCTTGGTGGGGCCCTCCGGTCCATCCACCCCCGGAAAAGCTCACCGGCATCTCCCGGTGGGAGCGCGTATGGAGCGGGGGAAACGGGAGCTGCGAGAGGGAGGAATTGATGGAGGAGGATGGCAAAAGGAAAGGGAGATGGAGGCTTCTGATGCCGTGATGGATCCTGCCCCATCTGTGGGCTGAAATCTTCATTCAGCTTTATGTAAATGGCTGCCCCCACTGCAGACATGGTTAATTAATATCGGACTCCTATTGATTTCCCATTCGGTGGAATCACCCCGGCATTGTCACACAGAAGCAGTCCCGTTTTTATCAATGAACACGCTGCGTGCCGGGGTGTCCTCCTCTGGCGAGGCTGTCTACACGGAGGAGGAGGTGGAGGCTTTAACAGGGTCAGGTCTCGGGTGCTTGCTCGGGGCTGGGGGACCCTGCCTGGGGACGGAGCCAGCGGGGTGTGAGGATTCAGGGAGCTCCTCTTACAATGGCCATGACTGATCAGACACCAGCACAGCCCCCAGCTCCTCTCAGAGCTTATCTGGTGTGTGGATAAGGCTGGGTCCTGCCCCCAGACCAGACACGATGGCTGTGATAGAGCTGGGCAGGGACCGGGGCTCAGCACCCTGCACTCACACCTCCCCATCCCGTTTTCTCCTTAGTACCCAAAGAATCACAAGTCCAACTCCACCAGCTGAACCCCAACTTTGCAAAACACCCCTCCTGCTCCAATACCCCCTTGATCTTTTCCAGGCTGCATCCACCCGCCTTGAAAGCCCCAAAGTAGGATGCGAAGACGCGGGACATTGCTCAAAGTCTATCCTGGAAGACACTTTTTACGCCCCAAAACCCATTTTGCTGCGGCCCTGACAGCGCTGCTGAGGAATGGCAGCTGAGATTAAGGATGGTGACAACTCTCCTAAGCTCTCCTCCCTTTGCTCAGAGACAGACATATTTAATTATGATAGAAAGGCGATCCTGGTGCGCGCTGCAAATACTTAAGGTGATTTGAAGCGTGAAGCTGCATACGGTTTGCGAGATTTGAGTTCCCAATCTGTTGGGGCTTGTTTAGACAGTTTCTGCTGTTTATTCCCTCTGTATTTTCATGTGCTTTCTAGCACACGGGCACCTCAGAAAGACAAGTCTGAAAAGATCACTGTGGAAAGGTTTTGGTAACTTCATTCCCCATTTGACACCTGGGATGAAGCCTGTTAACAGCGACGGGAGCACATGGGGTTGAGTGAGGAGCAGACAGGTACCTGGGGAGGCATCGCTTCCCTCCAGGAGCAGTTTTCAGTCTCTCTCCTTAGGATTCATCCCTCTCTCTCATCGATATGCTGGTCACTTTGCTTCGGCTTTGTAGGGGTTTGCAAAAGCCTTTGGAACTGGGTGGGTGTGTTGGGAAGAGGGAGAGGGCTTCCCCATGCTGCTGATCCCTCGGGGTGAGACCTGTGTGCTGTCCTCTCCATGGTACAAAATGTGGGGCAGCTGCAGTGGCATTAGCAGGAGCAACAAGGACACCCACGCTCCTCCCGGTGCAACACGCCTGATGCAGTGAAACTCGGGGTGCCATGAGCCTTTCTCCTGCACTCCCGGGACATGAAGACCCAGCAGAAAGCAGCTCTTGGAAGTCAACATGGGCCTTGGTCAACGTGCAGTCCCCCAACCCAACTGGTTCATGTGTGGATCCTGTGAGATTGAGGGCTGGTTTGGGAGTTCCCTGAGCTACCAGCCAACGCCTCATCCGTTTGCTTTTGATCCCGGCAGGAAATGACCGATAGCAGATTTCAGACTTGGATAAGGACAGGTTTAAATCCTGCCTGGTGGGAAACATTGCGGGTATTTGGAGAAAATAAAATGAATGATTTCCCAGTGTTAATATTTATCTGGGAGATCAAATGATTAAACTATGATCTCCTCAGAACTATTAAGTTGCCTTTGAAAGTATTTATCACACTTCCCTTCGGCAGCATCACTATCCCCACAGTGACCCCGATGCCCTCCCACCCCAAGGAGACCTGCCCAATGCCACCAAAGAGGCCAGCAGCAGAGCAGGAGCTTCAAACCGAGACAGCAAAGTGCTGTCCCAGCACTGCCCCATTTGCCCCAAAAAGTGAGATCTTGGCTCCTTTGCTGTCAGAGGATGCCCTGGAACAGCCTGTCTCACCCCAAGGGAGGCATCTGGGTTGGAGATATCACCCTCCCACCATCAAAACAGAGATAGGTTGAATCCAAGTGTCCTCATGGAGGCCTTTCCCTAAACTTGCCCAAAATCTACAGCATCTTTCAGCCACAAAACCTCCTCCTTCCAGACTGATGGATGCTCTGGCTCCTGTGCTCGCTATGTTGCTGTGCTGCCTTTGTTTCCAAAGATGCACTGCATTAAATGCAAGCTCTCTGTATTCACTTCACTGAACCAGGTTTTAAGGTACTCAGATACACATAATTAAATCTTACAGACCCTCCAGCATCTCTGCGGATGCGTTTCCTGTAGGAGATGTGCTGCGGTTCCTTACAGTACCATTTCTATGGACATCCATTGGGTTTTATCCCCATTAAATATTATGAGCGTCTCTCAGGATTTCTTTCATTGGGACTTGCCGTGATTCCCAAGACACTAACTTACATTAGTTTAATCTCCCTTTCTCCAGCTCTGAGTGCAGCCCCGGGGCCTGGTACCGTCAGGTTCTGCTGAGAGGTCTGATCCTGGCTGGGTGTGGTGAGATGACAGTGTCCACACAGTCTGGCTTTGGCTGAGCATCGGGCTTTGACCCAACCAGTGAGTGTTGCTGAAGGTGAAAAGGTGAATATTTCCCTTAATGGAAAATAAATCCCAATTTTCACACAATTAAGAAGTCACCATGTATATAAACACTGGATTTGGGCCAGGCCCTCAGCGAGGCACAGCAAACATCCGAAAACCGTGGTGTAAAATAGTTACGTGCTGTGTGACATCCCCAGACACATCCCTGTCCTGAGCAGCTCCTTGTGTGCAGGTTGACGGATCCTGCAGGAGTGCACACACATTTGCACACGCCCAGAGTACATCGTTCATGTGGACACTCAAGGGCAGCCTGAAGCCCTCAAAAAGGGCTGAGGGATGGAGCATCGTACCCTACAGCTACAGCTGCAATGGGGACAAGGACAGGAACGTTTCAGTCTCAGCATATGTGGCCATTTCACACCGTTCTTGGGGTTACTTTCCCCTCTCAAGCTATTGAGGCAAGGAGCACATCATAAACCGTTGTGGTTTAATGGCCAAGATGGTTAGCATCTCTGCACTGAGGAAAGTGCAAAACATGGAGGAAAAAAGGAAAAAAAAAGCTATTTTGATAAATACACTCACAACAGTGCTTGAAATATGGCCTGGGAAGATGGACACACAGGGGAATGCGGGATGGCACCGTTATTCACACCTCTGGTGCAGAGGGTGCCAACGGCAGCTTTGGCTTCTGATTAGGTCCCCAGAGAAAAAACAGATAGGGGGGAACAAGGAGAGAAGGATGCTTTGGGTTTCATGGCGTGGAGGATTTGTTCGGTTTGGGTTTTAAGCAGTAGTTTTGCATCCCTAGTTGCCATGGCAGCGCAGAGCGGACTGTATGCTGCAGAGCCAGCATGGCTCAGCACCGTGTCGAGCAGGACCAGCAACGGCCAAGCACATCTGGGGCCCAAACAGGGTGTCAAAGGCAGCTCAGAACCTGCAGTGAGCCTCAGAGCAGAGCAAGGATCAAGGCTGGAGCCCTGGCACAGGGCTTGGACCCTTTCTGCAAACAGGGACACACACAGTCCGCTGCCCAGGAGCTCCTTGAAACCTCTTTCCAAGAGCTCTTTGGCCACTGCTTTCCCAAAGCTCCTCGGTCACCACTTTCTGCAGCACCCAGCCACCTCCCGTGCACTGCTCCACCACCCTGCAAACACCCTTCAGATCTGCAGCCAGACACAGCACTTCTGAACGGCAGCAGGTATGTTAAAATCAGCACCTTCCCACCCAGGGCTGACACCTGCAGGGGGTGGCCCTCTCATCGCTTTCTCCTCAGCCTCATCTTCTCAGCAGCACTAAGGGGTTGCTCCCGTTGTTGGCCGTGAAAAAGCCGTTGCAGAGAGGGAAGCAGGAGCCAAACTTTACACCTTTTGCACACTTCCCAGCTGCTTTTCCCTCACAGTTGCTCCCAGTGTCTTCGTTCCCATCTGTCCTTCTCCCCGTTACCTTGAGTGCTTCTCTTTATTGTCCTGTTTGTCTCCTCTCCACAGTGTAATTTTATCTTGTTAGAGCAATGCCGGGCCGTGTTTACTTTGTTTTACTTTTGTGGTGCTTTTTATTCTAAATTCTCTTCATCTGGGCAGCACTTTATCAGCAAGGGGAAGCCAAAGGAAGCTATCTTTCATCCTTATCGAGATTCCTCTCCTTTCATTATCTCCAGTGCTGCTACAGAGCATCAAAAGGGCATCTTTGTTCTTGCAATCTAATGTAATTCCGAATATAGCAATCCAAGCCTGTTGAGAAAATTATGTACGCAAACACACATCCATTACCACCCCAGCTTTCCCCCTGTAACGCTCCCATGGGAGCTCCATGGATGCTTTGGGGCTCCCTGGTGTTAAGGGGTGCGGCATGGAAGGAAAGGACATTTTCAGGGTTGTTTGTGCTGATGTTGGAGGATGGGGATGAGCCAGCGTAGGTCTTGAGCATCTCTGGTCCCGATGCCACCCCGTAGGCACAAGGATGGCCCCGGAGGGTGTGTGAGGGGGCAGTGGGACCAGGCAGGAGCTGGCAGTGGGCAGAGTTTGCGTCTGCTACTGTGCCCGTGCTCAGCTGGAAGTGCTGCTCCGTGCCAGATGCCAGTGAGATGGTCCAGATGTTTCCTCCTGGCTCCATCTGTTGCAGAGCCATCTGCAGCCATCGATCTCATGGTGTGTCCCATGTGAGGAAGGTGCAAGGACCAGTGTGGGCTGGGGGAGTCGTCAGCAGTGACGGACGGTGCTGCTGTTGATGGGGACCCCATCTGGGCACAGCCGGGGGGTCACCAATCTTCCACTGCAAGACATGACATGGACAGGGTGAGTGGCCAAGAGGAGATGGGGAAAGCAAAGTCATGGGAACCTTCTGCCTGGGAGTATTTCCTGGGCGAAGGGACTTGCTGGAGAGGTTTGAGGGGGGTCTGGCTTGAAATCGTCCCTGCTAGGGCAGCCAGGAGCCCTGTCCCTCACAGTCCTGCTCTCCCCTAGTCCCAGACAAGAAGAAAACCTAGATTTTACTCAGCCATCAAACACAGAGAGCCAACACAGGGTTTTCACTACACCCCAAAACCCTACGTGACACTCCCTACACACATTCACTAAAACTCATCCTCTGGTTCCCCCAGCCCAGACCTCACCTCCAGCTCATTTTCTGTCTCCCATGCTCAGCCAAGCAGGTACCCGGAGGCCTGGATACAGCCATATCGCAGCCTGGGGTAGCACAAGCACCCATCTCCCATCTCCACGCCACTCCAGCCACTCTGTCCCCATCACCACCCCAGCCTGACCCCTCTCCCCAGCTCCTCCACATTTCAAAGATAACCAAGTGTGAAGGTAGAAAAGCTTTTTGAAGCTCATGGAATTAAGGAACATGAGGGGGCTTCGATAGGTTTTGGACTAAATCGTCCATGAAAGTGCTGGGGAAAACCTATCTAGGGAAAAAAAAGAAAGAGGGTGAGACAATGATATATCTAGGAAGGAGCAAAGAGGAGAGATCGGGAAGCGACTGGCTGATTGTTCCATAAGCACCTCTTAAAAGCAAACACAATAGACATGAGCAGTTTTTAAAATGACAGACAATACAATGGGAGATAATATATTTAAAACCCATATCAGTTGTTAACAGACCATAAAAACGCCGGTACATTAATCTATGCTGTCTGTCATAGACTCATGAAGCAGCTGTGTTATTTTATAGTTTCATTCCTGCGGGCTTCTCTGACACTTCCACAAATACATCTCAATTTATTTGGATAAGAACAAATAGAAATATTGAATTCTTCTTCCTCTGCTTCTGCTGCTTTTTTATTTTTTTCCCCCCAGCCCCAACGACTCGTGGCAGGCGCTCGGTACAGCTTTGCCCGTGTATTTTCATCTGCCAAGGTGATTGGTTTAGGCAAAACGCACCATGCAGATGCACACCTTGTCCCTCTTTTCAGTCTTTCTGAGCTTCTTTTGCGCCTTCACGGCGAGCGGGCTGAGGCTGGGCTCCCGCAGCACCCCTGGGTGCCGATCCCAGCCAGGGTGGTGGTGGGAGGGGGTGAGTTGCTTCCAGAGGGCAGCTCTCTCCGTCCTGCATCACTTTGAACTCTCAGCCAGCCGGTGCCAAATGCTGAAGTGGGATGGGATTTCTGCCTGAGGAAATGTCCGTCGTTCACCTTCGCTTGCAGAGCTCTGTCTCCATCTGCCCTTTCCTCCTCCTTCCCCACAAGGTGAGACCAGCCCGTCCCTAAATCACGCCCGAAATCCCATTGCCTTGTCTCCCTATTTACTTTTATTTCTAAAGAGGAAGGAGGAGGAGGAATAATGTGCTCCTTTGCTCCCAAGGAACATAAGGCACGGACGAGGTGTTTGCTCAAAGCCATAGTTTTGTTTTCCCTCTAAATTTGCACTCAAGTTTTTTAAGCATTAATTCTGTGAAAATAAACACACACACACACACACGAGACGCAGCACACGACACTGTCGATGGCAGGGACAGTGGCTGCTCCCAGCCTGCTGCTTCCCATGGGCAGGATGGGTCCCATGCAGCCCTTTCCAAGGGACTCAGGACTCACCCCATGTCACCACCCTGTTAATCCATGAGCAGTGCTGCTCCCCAGGGGCTTTGCAGACCCATGGGCATCCCACAAACACTCCAGAGATGCTCTCACCCCCTCCCCTGCTCTCCAGCACAGCCTGGGAGCAAGGGGAGCTCTGGTCCCTGCACCGCTACAAGCAAATGTTTAACACAAACTATTCCGGGTGACGACGCGCGGTAGGTTCAAAGCTCAGATACAGGCTTTGGTGTGGGCCCTTCAAAGGAGAGGCAGTTCTGCTTCAGGTCCCGTGGGGTGCTGGTCGGGAGTAGCTTAAGAAGCTGCAAAGCGTTCAATGTGTGTTTCTAATGAGGGTGGAAGGAGGGCAGGAGCTGCCTGGGGAAAAGCAGGCGGGGGTCTGGCAAGGGCTCGTGACACGAGAGACAGGGCGGCTCTTTTTAATGCTGGACCAGGAGCTTCGCTCTCCCTTAAGGTGCTGCCCAGAGAAGCTGTGGATGCCCCATCCCTGGGAGTGTCCAAGGCCGGGCTGGATGAGGCTTGGAGCAACCTGGTCTATGGAAGGTGTCCCTGCCCAGGGCAGGGAGTGGGACTGGGGGGGCTTTAAGGTCCCTTCCAACCCAAACCAGTCTGTGGTTCTATGTGAGTCGAGGTGTGGTGCCCCTGCCAGGAGAACATCGTCGTGACCCTCCCTGCAGAGCTCGGCTGAGCCCTTGCTCTGCTTCACAGCTGATGGCTGCCACCGTGTGTGCCCCAAAACCCAGTCCCGATGGCACCGGTGGCATGCGGTGCTCCTGGGAAATTTGTGAGCTTCTTCCAGTGCCAGGAAAAGGAGGACAGACCTCTCTGCATCAGCAGAGAGGGGAAAGCACACACCTGACAGCTACCACGGGTGAGCTGGTACCTGAGAATTCTTCACCATCCCATTGGATTTTCCCCCCATTAAGAAATCTGTACAGAGATGATGAAAAAAACCACTATTATTATTATCATTGTTATTATTATTATTATCATCATCATCGTCTTTCTCTTGCAGCTACTTATCTGAAGCAGACACCGACCTTCTCTATGTACCCTGCCCCAAAGGAGGAGGCACATACCTTGAAAACTACTGCCGTTCGACCTGCCGAGCCAACACAATTGCTTCCCTCCGATCATAAAAATATACAAATAAACATCTGTCATCCACACATAACCTTTTGGGTTGTCAGCTGAAATACTGCTGCTGTCCCCAGTATATTTTATGTCCCAGCCCAACCCCGTCCCTGCTATCTCCAGCTCTCGGGGCTGTCACTCAGCTGCAATTTCCCAGTCTGGATCTGAGAGAAGGAGAAGCTGCGAATCCTCTGGCATTGTCAGGATATCATTAACCTTTGCTTTGGATCTAAATGGTCTCTTCTTGTCAGAACTGTGCAGACATTCACTTCCAGCCTCCTTTCTCACAGCCTCCTTCTATTCTCCCAGTCCTGGGCAGCGCTTTGCTCAGTCTCAGCACAACCTGGAGCTTACATGTGCCCACACATGTGTCCTCCCCCAGCAGACACATGTGTCTCTGCCCCACCACTGTTATCCCCATCTCCAAGGAGGATGCTCATGGCAGAACCGGCACACCCACCCAGGAAACCCAGCTCTGCCACAGAAACCGATCAAAACGGAGCGACCTGCTCTCATTGAAGATGACCCTGCTCATCACAGGGGGGGTGGACTATGTGACCTTTAAAGGTCCCTTCCAACCCAAATCGTTCTATGATTCCATCATTCTGTATCCAATGGGGTGGCAGCAAGCCTCATCCCAGCAATCCTGACTGTCCTGCCACTCTCACATCGGTGGGAGCTGCCCCAGGTTGCTCTGTGCACATGCGAGCTGCCAGGCACGCTGCCCTCACGGCTGTTGGCAGCACGAGGGATGCTCAGGCCACCTCCTCCTCCACCCAAACTCACCTTCCCCTCCCCTGACACGCAGAAATGAGACACTCAGTGCAAACCCACATGCCCCCTTTTCCCCTTGCTTTCATCTTAATCTGTGTTCGTTACCACAGGCTCCAGAAGCCCAACCAAGCAATAGAAAACCCAAATTTCCGCACATCCCATGTGCTGTGTTTCCCCAGCAGTCCCAGTTTCTCCCCTCTCCAGCCATGAAACTCTTTTAATCACAGAGGCAGCAGCCCCAGGGAGAGGCACTGACAGGGAGGGCAGTTCGATAGGAATATCGGCAGCTTCTCCCCATAAATCACTCCCTGGCATTGGTTTGTGTTTCCCAAAGTCTTTGGAGGGTGGGTGGAGGGGTGGCAGGGCTGGGATCCCAATCCCGATGTTGTGGATGCTTTGGGGCTGATGGTTTTGGTCCAGTAATTCACTGGAGTTTTCTCCCCTCCGCACCCAAGGAGCTGCGGGATCATCACGAGCACGGCCAACCCTTTTCCTGGGAATCCTGGGGGAATAAAAGTGGCAGTTTTTAAGTCTGTGAGATACGAGCCCCAGGTGCTATTACAGTAGAGTCTCCTTCCTCGAGCAGAGCCTGGGAGATCTCTCTGGTTCACATTCCCCACTCTCCTCTCCATAGTCACGTCACTGCAGGCTGCCTGGATCAAGCACATAAAAAGTTAAAAAAACCCGAAGTAGGTGACTTTTCCAAATGGAAAGGGACAAGCTGCTTCTCTGATGTTTGCACGTGGGATGCAGGCAGTAAAACGCAGCTGCTCGGGGTGGTTGAGATGCAGCCACAGCCTCCCTGCCCCGCGCTCAGTGTTCAGCACAGCAAAGAGCAAAAATCTCACATTCCAGGGGAATTTGGGCACTGCAGTGCCCGGGTCAGCGTGTTTGCACAGGGTGGGGATGTGCATCACATCCTCCTCTGTCAGCGCCCCGGCGGGCTGCCCCCGTTTTCTCCGCTTCTGCTTTTTGCAAAGCTTTTGACTGTTTTCCTGACTTGGAAACGGATAGGGCTGGAGTGAGGTGATGGGGCCGGAGCAGGGATTGGTAGCGATGGGTGAATTGCAGCCCGAGAGTCACTCTGTCAGGCTCCCAGAGAGACTTAACCCTCCAATTAAACAAAGAAAATAAAAGAAGAAAACCAAGAAAAGCTAGAAAAGAAGAACACAGCTGCCATCAGGTAGCGGATAAGCAGCACGGGTCAAATCTCACTCTGGAGGGCTGGAGCAATGGGATCTTCACAGATGATTGAAGAGCCGCCGCTGGGCTGGCCCAAATCACCTTTGCCACGATCAGGAGAAGCCGACCACATTTTGGGGCAGAAATGGGCTCATTTGGTGGTCGAGCTGCAGAGCTCCACGCTGCCGAGGCGCTGCTCTCCACGGAGACCCAGTCGTTGCGTGAATGTTAAATGATCATCAAATATACAGATACAATGAGTGGGGGAACGAAGCCGTCAAATGTGGGACGGGAGCCAGGCGCTTCGTATCGGCCCCGTGCTGCTCCCGGGAGGCAGTGCCGGCTCCCCGAGCTCTCACCATGAGCACACAGGCTTGGGGTTTGCTTTTGAGTAAGGAAACAAGATTTTCTTCTTCTGTATTATTTTTTTTCCTCATCCCAGCAAAGGAATTTTCTTCTCCCAGATCCCCCATCTCAGCCCCGAGCCAAACATTTAACATGAACTGATGGGAAATGGAGGTTTTGGAAAGGTTTGGGAGCCAGGCAGAGGGGAAAGGACAGGATTTCAGTAATAGCAGATATTTCCATCATTTAGAACCAGTTCCTGTCTTTTATGCTGCTTTGCACGTGAGTTTGTTCTCAACTCCAGCCAGAGGAGCAGGGGAGTTTTCTTTCTAAGCACCAGAAAGGAAGTTTTGATCATTTCAGACTAGTTTTGTCCATCAAAACCAAATGTGCAATTCAGGAAACATGCAGAAATCAAGGCTGTCCAGTGGAAAATTTGAGTTTTACCATGAAAAGCACTTCTGCAAATGAAAAAAATAGCTGCAGGTCCTCTCCAGCTATGTGATGCCAGGAGCAGCCACTCCCTCGGGATGCTTGTGGCAGATGCGGTGGACCCAGACCTGTCCTGGAAGGGGCACAGAACGGTGGGATGGGGATGCAGAAGCCTTTGGCCCTATTTTGGCACCATTTTGGCCCTATTTTGGCCCCAATCAGAGGCATGATGCTCGGGGGGTGGCGATGCTGCTCAGCAATATGCTCCAGCCCGCCCGCACGTGCAGGACATGTCTCCCCACGGTGCCATCCTCCCAGATCGTTAGAAGAAAACAATTACTGTGCAAATCTTAATGAATCAAGGCCGCAACCCACAACTGGGAACATAAATATCAAAGTGCGGGCTTCGATTGAAGGCAGAGGAAGAACTGTAATTAATTCCATCACGAACTGCCGCCTCACTCCAACCAAGAGCCGGGCTGAGGCTCACCACGGGGAGAGCAGATATGGATGTGCCCGTGCCCTGGGCTGGAATCGGGGTGCCGGACCCCATCCCGTTCAGGCAGTGCCCCCCCACAGAGGACATGGCTCTGTGTATCTGGATCTTGGCTCCCTGCTCAGAATTAAAAGGTTATTTGAGACTTTGCCAATTGCTTTTGATCTGGTGATGAAAGACGATGATAAATCTTAAGAGACCCAAATTAATAGAGAGGAAATTGATTTTGTAACTGTGGACTTGTTTTATTAGACTCCTGCAGGCTGGGCGAGATTGGGAAGGAGCGTTCGGCTGGATGACGGCACCAGCACGTCTCTGCCGGCCCCGTTCATGCAGGCAGCGTCACATCCCACGTGGGCACGATCCCC
>NW_010268454.1:0-305 GCF_000690775.1 Eurypyga helias
GAGGGGGCAAGGGTGGTTGTTCACCCCCCCACTCCCCCCCCAGGCCGGCCCAGCGCACGGAGGACGAGCTGGAGCTCATATTTGAGGAACTCCTGCACATCAAAGCGGTGGCTCATCTCTCCAACTCAGTGAGTGTGTCCCCCAAACTGCTCCTGGTCCCCAAATCCTCCTGCATCCCACCACTTCCCATCTGGGCAATCCTCTCCTGGCCCTCTCTGAGGATTCTGGGGGTCCCATCCCACCCACCTGTGGGTGTCCCCTGGGGTGACCCTGACGGCAGGTAGGGCTGGGCGCTGGCGGAGCGG
>NW_010268454.1:323-2308 GCF_000690775.1 Eurypyga helias
GGGGGAGTTGGCGTCCGTGCTGATGTTCGAGTCGCACCAGAGGGCAGGCACCGTGCGTGAGTACCGTGTGCCCCCAGAACCGTGGGGGGATGGCCACCCCCCAGGGAAAGGCACCCCCACCGGGGGAGGATGGCTGGAGCGATCGTTTTCCATGGGGATGCTCCTGCTGCACCTTCATGGATTGGGGATGGAGGGGACAGGAGCACTCGCTGCATCTGCCTGGGCTGGGGAGTTGGGATGAGGGGGGCTGAAGAGGGGTGCTCGGGGGTCCCCCTTTCCGGCTGCGGGATGCCGCCGTTCCCCCTGCAGTGTTCAGCCAAGGGGATAAGGGCACGTCGTGGTACATCGTCTGGAAGGGCTCAGTGAACGTGGTCACCCACGGCAAGGTCGGTGTGTCCCACCGCCCCGCATCGCTATCCCCCGGCGGGGACAAGGCCTGCCAGCCCACCCCTCACCCTGGGTGCCCCTCCCCAGGGCTTGGTGGCCACCCTGCACGAGGGGGATGACTTTGGGCAGCTGGCACTGGTGAACGATGCTCCCCGGGCGGCCACCATCATCCTGCGAGAGGACAACTGCCACTTCCTGCGGGTGGACAAGCAGGACTTCAACCACATCCTCAAGGTGGGCAGGGGGTAGCTTTGAGGGTGCTGGGGACCCCATCCGTGCACCCCCATGGTGTGTGCAGGGGAGGACACCTCCCTGCCGGGGGGTTTTTGGGATGCCAGGTGTTGCCGGATGGGTCAGAGCCGGGCTGACGGATGGTTTCTGTCCCTAGGATGTGGAAGCCAACACCATGCGCCTGAAGGAGCACGGGAAGGTGGTGCTGGTCCTGCAGAAGAGCCTGCAGGGTGGCAGCAGGTGACAGCAGCCTGTCCTTCTCCCAGCCACGCCAACAGCCAGTGCTGCCCGGCCCCCGCCTCCTCTCCCACTCTCTGAGGGGGGTATTCTGGGAGGACCCTGTGGCCGGAGGGGGAATAGGGATGCCAGGCCATGCTGACCAGCCGTGCCAAGTGGCCCGGTGGCCCGGCATTGGTTGCCCTGCACACAGCTGGCGTGCCACCTCCATCCCTGAGGTGCCCGGTGCTCTGCCCACCAGGTACTCGGTGGTGGCCGGGATGCCGGAGAAGATCCTCGAGCATCTGCTGGAGTTCATGAGGCTCGACGCCACGCTCTACGACCCCGTGGGTAGGTGGGAGACCACTCCCTTGGTCTGGGGGCCATGTCCCAGAGCCACCCTGATGGGCAGGGGTCTGCAGACAGGATAACCAGCACCGAGCAGGGTGGCGTTGTTCCCGGTGTCCGACCCCAAAAGCTGCTCCTCTCACCCTAAAATCCCCCGTTGGGGTTGGGGGAGGGTGGCAGCTTCAGGACTGAGAGCATCTCCCTCTCCTGCATCCCTCCACCTCCCTCTGCCTTCGGAGAGGAGCAAAGCCGGCTGAGATGGGAACCAGGAGATGTCCCCAGTGGGTCAAAAATCAGAGCCACCGAGCTGGTGTCACCAGCGCCCTCCCTGGAGTGAACTCCCACCCCCCCTACCCAGCGCTTTTGGGTTTCTTTCATTCCCGAAGAGCCCTTTCCGTGGTGGGGAGACCACCGGCCAGCCCCACGCAGGGCATGGGGGACCCTGTGCCGGCCAGCTGCACTGTCACCGCGTCCCTGGCGCCCTGGGTGCCGTGTTGGGTGGCGGGTGGTGACCCCGGTGTCTTGCAGATACCTTGCTGGGGGATTTCCTGCTCACCTACACCCTGTTCATGCCGACCTCACAGCTCTGCAGAGCTCTGCTGCACCAATATCCTTCCGCGCCTGGAGGGGAGGGGGTCTCCATGCTACGCTGGGGGGTCTCCATCCCACGCCACCCACCCCCCCGGCCAGGGACCAGCACGCTCGGCTTGGTCACCGCGGTGGGACCTCAAGGGTTGGCCGGGGGGTTCCCCAAATCCCCCAGGCTCTTGGGCGCAGGGCTCCCCATCCTCTCCGGGGTGCAC
>NW_010268455.1:0-12369 GCF_000690775.1 Eurypyga helias
CCCGTGCAGGGCTGCCTCCCCGCAGGGCGCTCGCTGCGGGCACAAGCGCCCGGCAGCCGTGTCAGCACGCTGCCGTCGGCCTGCGCTTGCTGACACGTGACTTGTCGATAGCGAAATCCATGGCCACAAGACGCAGAGCACTCGGACCACGGGCTCGTTACCCACCTGCGGGATTCAGAGACAAATCTATAGCAACCCGGAAAGCACTGCAAACTTGCTGGTTGTTCGCAGTGACCCATTTGCAAATCCAAATAACAAGACACTGCCATTGCAAGTTTTAGATGTGAGAAAACTCAGAATCAGCTTTTCCAGTTGTTAGGCAAGATCTTATAAATGCGGTTAACCGATGACTTGTAAGATAACTGTGGCTCAGTACACACTAACAGATGCTATGCTGCGTGTTGCCCAGGCCATACCAAGTAAACCTGACAGACCCTGCTGGATTTAGCATTTCCCAAGGAAGGACAGCATACTTGTCCATCATTTATAAAACAAACGGTTCTGATTTAGTTACTAATGAGGTAACAGGTGCCATCCAAATTTATTGCATCAAGACCTTAATATATCATGGCTCAAACATAACATATTACTTATTGATTAGCAGTTCCAAAGATTTAGCCTGTCTTGGCAGCTCGGAATGATACTGGGGAAGCTGCAGGTGGCAATATAATTTATTTGACTCGATCTTTTCATAAATTATAGAATCATAGAATGGTTTGGGTTAGAAGGGACCTTAAAGACCATCTAGTTCCAACCCCCTGCCATGGGCAGGGACACCTTCCACTAGACCAGGTTGCTCCAAGCCTCATCCAGCCTGGCCTTGGACACTCCCAGGGATGGGGCATCCACAGCTTCTCTGAGCAACCCAGTGCTTCACCACCCTCCCTGTGCAGAACTTCTTCCTGATATCCAATCTAAACCTACCCACTTTCAATTTAAACCCGTTACCCCTTGTCCTGTCACTACAGGCCCTTGTAAAAAGTCGCCCCCAGCTTCCTTGTAGCCCCTTCAGGCACTGGAAGGGGCAATAAGGTCTTCCCGGAGCCTTCTCTTCTCCAGGCTGAACAAGCCCAAATCTCTCAGCCTGTCCCTATAGCTGAGGGTCTCCAGCCCTCAGAGCATCTCCGTGGCCTCCTCTGGACTCACTCCAACCAGTCTATATCCTTCTGATGTTGAGGGCTCCACAGCTGGATGCAGCACTCCAGGTGGGGTCTCACCAGAGCAGAGTACAGGGGAGAATACCCTCCCTCGATCTGCTGGCCACACTTCTGATACAGAATGGGGCTTTATGTGTAGCACAACTGTGATAACAGGAAAAATGTTCCATTCTCCTTAGCAATTACTTCATTTTCTTACAGTCAAACCTTTTATATCCATTCAAGGAAGATTATTCTTTTACAGTCTGGACCCACATCTTTTTCTCCCTTTTCAAGCTCAAGTACCTTTGCAAACATTTGGTGCAGTGCATGCACAGCAAATCTGCACGGCTCACATTTGGCAAACACTTAACGCACAAGCTAAGTACGTGCTTAAACCCTTATATTTGCTTAACTGTACCTCTGTGCTGCGTGGGAGGGAAGTGATTAAACACATGCAAATCACTTGGAATAATAAGGACACATCACACTGACCGTATGTCTAAGGCCTTTCTAATTCTAGGGATACTTTCTGAAGAATTGCCTTGGGATGAGAAAATCCTGTAGAAATCAGGTAAGTGGGGAAATGGAAAGGGAAGTCTGAATGTTTTGCAATTCCTTCCCAGGTCACTAATCACAGGGCAGGGGGAGAGGTTAGAGGCACTAGGAACCAGACACAGGGCTATTTTCCAGGCATCTGGGATGCTCTTCCTATACAGGAGGTGTGGAAGGCTTCATAAAAGAAAAGCAATTTGTATGTCAGCATACACGTATAATTCAAGGCAGAGTTAATTATGTCAGTATACACACAAATCCCTTCCACTGGTAAGTATGTAAAGCCAAATTAAAAGCAAAAGAAATCTAAGCATTTTAATAAGAGAGAATTTAGGTGCCAGCCTGCCCAGCCATATGAGAAAACTGGGGTTTGTGGTGAATCCTCTGGGTCCGGTGATAATCAGGTTGGTAAGTTGTGCACTGCAGGCCAACGAAAAGGCACTGGACCCTCTAGTACCCTTCTAACTGTCATCTGCCCTAAACGGCTGGATTTTAAGAGGGAAACCTCCAACGAGTCCGCCCAATTCAAACTATTAGTTCTATTTCAGTATTTTTCCACTGGCAAAAAGTTTGATTGTTAGGGTCAACTGCTAGAGTTCAGGCTCACAATTTAGGATGATCTGTTTTCTTGGCTGCTAATAATGAAAGATAAATACATTTCTCCCGATATTTATCTGTTGCTATGTTTTCTGCATTTACAACAGAGTTTAGAACACGCTGGCAAGATGCACTCCCACAGTCAGTTAAGGTCTTAACACTTCTCTCTGAACACTTTTCCAGTGAGGGACAACTCCAAAATGTGTGCATGACTTCTCATCCCTCACTGATTTTTACGTTGCTGATGGTGATGGCCAATTCCTTTAAGCAACAAAAACTCTTGTTTTGAGGACTCCAGAGGGATTCCCTGCTAAAAACCTAGAGCAATGCCTTGTTGAGCCGGAATGCTCGGTGCAGATCAAGACGACTAGAGGTAAGGTTTTGGCTTTTGGAATCAGATGTTGTGGTCTATTTGCCTGTCATACAAAGATTTTCTGCCCCAAGATCACAAGGTACCCCAGCTGATCCAGCAAGAAAGTTGGCTGGGAAGGACATGCAAGGACACTACAGACACACAGAATCACAGACTGGTTTGGGTCGGAAGGACCCTTAAAGTCCATCCAGTTCCACCCCCCTGCCATGGGCAGGGACACCTTCCACTAGACCAGGTTGCTCCAAGCCTCATCCAGCCTGGCCTTGGACACTTCCAGGGATGGGGCATCCACAGCTTCTCTGAGCAACCTGTCCCAGTGCCTCCCCACCCTCTCGGTGAAGAAGGCATTCCACATGTAAATGCCACATGAGGCATTCCACCGTAAATATCCTACTCGGCTCTGCTGGCATGTTAGGAGAGGAGGTGAACACAGAGTATCCTGGCTGCTCTAAACACGACAAGATTTCTCCCTGCGCGCTGACACAGATTCCACAAAACCAGCACATCTCAATGTCTCAAGAGAGGCCTCCCGCTTAGCTTCGAAGGCGTTGGCGTGGTAGCAGCCAGAGTTGCTGCAGCAGCATGGAGACTTGCACAGACCTCATCCATTCAGCTGAATCAAGCATTCCCCCACGCGGCTGAGATCCATTTTCACATCTCGTGCTTTGGAGTTCATGAAATAAACCCCACGTTTCAGACTCAGAGTATAAACACAGAAACAGCGTCGGGAGGCTGAGAGTGCACATACAGCATGCGGACATCGAGCAGAAAGGGGTTTACCTAGCAGGGCAGTCATCTGTGTTGCACAACTGGTGAATAATCGCGGGCTTTGGCAGCTCTCGGCACAACGACTCATTTACTCTCTGTCTCTCTGCGTTCACGCACCGCAGTCTTCTGGAGCGGGTTCCTGAATTCCCACAGGTGGCAGAGCAAGTGCTCCACTCATCATATTCCCATTTATAATCTAGGAAAGGCAATTGAAGACAGTGTGAGAGAAGCACTAGACATCATTGCACTTTTTAATTGATTTGGCAGCATGTTCTATAAGCGAGATAGATACCGCATCCTCTGCTGAACAGCAAATATTTCAGCGTTGTGAAAAGGGAGCATAAGCCAAAGTAGAATTTAGTCCTCCCCAGCTTCCCCTCAAGCTCAGCCCTCACATACACACACGAAGTTCTCTAGAAGGCAAATGGGATCAGCATATGTGCACGTGAAGGGCAGAACCTGGCTCACAGTAGGAACTGACGAACTTATTTTAAAACTTTCATAATATTTTTACACAATGAGCATTAAAAAGAGGAAGCCACAAAGCCGGGTCTCCAGGTTTCCTGCTGTCCTACAGTAAGTTTATTCTGAAGAAAACTCATCTTAACTCCAGACACTTCACATAATTTCAGGATTTAAGAGAATCCTGTATTAAACTACAAAAAAGTACGTAATGCATAAATAATTCACCACTGAGGCATCTGGCAAGATGAAAAAGGGATTTCTTTTGAAGAGCGTTTTCTATTAAAAAGCGATCACCTCTAACAATTACTACCTTTATATGTAGTCACAATTCCACACGTACCCCTTCCCCCACAGGGTTTTTTTTGACACTCGGTAAAAGATGAAGTACTGTGCAATGTTGACAGATTTTCATGTGATCGCAGAAGGAGTCAGATTTTTCTGTAATACCCAGGAATAATTGATAGCTACCAGCTGTGTCCACAGGCTCGCTCTCACAGCACATAATGAATTCTTTACCTTATTGTTTTTCAATGTTTCCTTATTACTTCTGAGTTTCTTAAAATAATACAAAAGGGCCTTTTTCAAAGTAGAAATAGCTAAATTTACTGACTGCAGCTATGATGGAGAGACTGCATTGTTTGTTTAACTAGGATGATGGCACTCAGAAGTGCCCTCAACACGCCTACTGTGCCCACACCACCAAAGGAGATCTTGCAGCTCTACAGACACATGGGTAATTCAGTGATGAAACCGTCACCGAAGCAACGGCGTTAAAACTCATGACTAGAAAGTGGAATCTCCCCAAAATACTGTCCAGCCTGACTGGAAAGGGCATTGGGTGACCAAAAGGCAGTCCAGCTAAAGACTGCAGGTGGGTAGTTCCATACCTGGCTCTAACTTTAATGAGAGCTGTATTAGGACCAAGACCTGGAGACACTGTTTGACAAAATCTATTAGGGTACCTTAGGATTCAGTTCATAATTAGCTTTATTTACTTCAGATTTTAAAAACAAACATTTTGATCATAGGTGTGTTTCAGTAAAATTACTCTGTAAATGCACCTGACTGCACAACCCTGTGCATACCAGAACCAATATCTGCTGGTGGTCACTGAGAACGCACTGATAGGCAGCAGGGATCTGACCTTACTGCTTGAGGCCTCTGCGCACAGACAGTAAGTCATGTCATATTGATTGGTTAATTGGTAAATCACATACAAAAACTTTCCATTTCAACAGATACCCGTGTTTAAATCTGATTTGCATTCCCGGGGTACTGACTGGTTAGACTTCTTGTGTTTTCTTAACTGTCAAATCAAGTTTGGTGCTTTGCTGCCAGACTCTTAGTAGGATCTAAGTTCCTAACTCTCTTTTTTAAAGCCCAATTATAATGTAATTCATTTCTAAAGCACTTCAAACATTCAAAACTTTACGAAATGACTGTGGATACAGCCTGCTGTCCTGCTGGTGTGTATGTAAGATCCTTGTCCAATTCATCCATAACCCTCAGCTGTGTATTTTATAACCTACTAATAGAAATGTAGTTTTCTGCAAGCGCGTGACATTGGAGAACACTGCAAACGATGAGTGTGCAGTGCACCCTAGTGCACTGACATGCTTACGGGTGACTACAGTAAGATGGCTACCTTATCGCTTCGATAATGCTGGAATATGACAATCATCTTAAAATTATTTGGATTATAATTAAGATGTTTCCAAAGATAATCTCAATGTCAGTTTTGTTTCAGCTCAGTGGACTATCATGGCAATAATTTCTATGATTTGTGGAAGGAGAAGCTGAGAAAACTTCCTGATTTAAAACAGCTTAAGCAGCAGGACCCTGAGTCAGGCAACATGCTCTCAGCACCTCAGATACTCAGAAATGAGAACCCCTACCTGGTATCTGGATACCGGCTAATACCCATATCCAACTCTGAGTAAGGACACTGTCTATGGTAAATGGGCCTATTCCCACATGTGAAGTTAAACACGCATTTATGAATTACTCCCTGTGTGTAAAAGCAGGTGAGGATTCAGGAAAGTCTGCACAGAGTGTAAGAAAACATTTGAAAATTTAAGAATTTGTCATATAATTTTCAACAAACCTTCCTTCTTGACATTTACCCAAACTGACATTGGTTTTGTTCTAGCTGAAGTCCAACATTGGAATTGTCCAGCGAATTGACCAGAGTTGGTGTTCACCTCTAGGATACGACCCCCAACTAGGGTTCGGTATTCCAAGCTCTTCACTTCCTCAAGTGGACTATCTCCGAAAAGCCAGTGAACTGTGTTTCTGTAGCTGGGCAGCACCGGGCAACCTAAAAATCAAAAGCATTTTAGCAGGTTTTTCTAAACGCATCAAAACATTTGTGCGTAAGTACAAATGATGTTGTGATTCTAGGAAAAAGACCCTACTGGTCTAAATAAAAACAAGAGTATGCAAAATTCACTGCAGTCCAGCCGATGGCCCAAAATCCTGGCCATAACCCCTAACGAAATGAGTAGATAATATAAATTAAATGACAAAGCAGAAAAGACAACTTACCTATTCTTAGTGGGTCTCCGGGTACCACACTGACATTTGTACCAATTCCAGTTGCCATTAGGACACGCTTTCTTCTGCTCCCCTTTGATAACAGAGTCTTATTCTCTGCATATCTTTGGTCTGCAACACAATGCGTAAGATCCCTCCTTAGCAAGAATTACATCAAGATGCTAAAAAAATATTTGTATCAAAATATCCAGCCTGCTAGTTATGAAGCAGAAGGAAAAGAGCGCTTTGGAATTCTTTAGGATCAACTTTGTTTATGCAGTTAAACTGTCTAACAAATATACTTCAGGGATGTAAACAAACAAATGCAGAAATTATTTAAAATGTCTAAGCAAGTTTCCAAATTAATCATATTTATTGCATTTTATTTATATATAGAAAAATAAGCCTGTAACAGCGTAAAACCAAGATTTACAGGATGTATGATGTATTTCCTGTTTCTCATGACAATGTTATTTATTATTTCATTACCAGTCATTCACCTACAGAAATTTTAAGAACAGTAATTCTCTCAATGGAATCAGGCCAATTCCTCTAGTCCATTAGATGGAATTACAACAAAGTGCTACAACAGAATAAAAGCAGAAAATCTCTTAAAATCTCATTATGCATAAAGACAGCATAATGCATGCAGAATCACGTGCCTATCGCTATAGCAACTCCTCCTCTTTATCATATGCCAGACAGTATAACTGCCAAAATGTGGGCAGTCTGTCAGCAACAGTTCTTGCCACTCAGTCAACGTTGCTGTTTTGAGCAATGTGCGCAATATCTATGATACTCCTTCCAGAACGGCTTAAATCTTCTGTCGTATTCTAACTTCTGTGGGTCATTTTACATCCGTTCAAGGTTTTCCCTCAGTGTGCAATGTCTGTACAAAGCCTCCTGCTTGTCTTTGTCACCCCTGGGACAAAACCATCCGTAGAGGTACGGTGAGGCCAGTCCCGTACAGGCAAAAGGCTCGTTGCCTTCTCAGTCCTCCGGAAGGTTTATTAGAAAGCCTGAACGGATGTTGCTCTGCTGCTTGACTGCCCCAGGTCAGGCAGTAATCACTGGAGCGAAGGCCAAAAGACTGACACGATGTGGCTACAGACAACACTGAGTCAGTGCAAACTGCAAGTCCTGATACCATAAATCCTCCCATTTCAATGCAGTTTTGCACAGCCAAAAAAATCTGCAGAATTTGGCCCTCTCCTATCCACTCAAGATTTATTTAAGCTAATGTCATGTGACCGGGAGCAGAAACAAGGTTCAGACTCTTGTGAGCAATCTTCCCCGTCACATCGTTATAATGACATTCCTCTTCGAAGTTTTGATGTACTCCAGGAAAACTGAACCCAAGAAGGGACCTTCAGTCTACCCCCATCCTCACACAGAGCCTCCCCTTATGCCTTCGGCAGGTCTTCCATGGCCAACGGATCCAAACACCTATAACCTGCCCCGCACGTGTGCCTACGACAGCAGGCTTTGCAGCAGGGCTGGCCACGGACAGCTGCATTGTACTTGGTTCGGCAGAATGGTGAGAACGTTCATCTCCAGCGCTGAATGATCCATTTACAGGCACGGCTGTATTATACAGTATTACGTTATTAATCTACTTACAACAGAGCCATTTAAATGGACTTCTTCCTTACATTTTCTATTCTGAGAGTTAGCAGTTCATATTCCAAATTTTGTGTTTTCCACGTCCCTACACTTTATTGGCCTTATAATTAAAAAATACCAACCCCCAAACCAGCCTTCGCTTTCATTTCACTGCATTTCTCTGCAGATTTTCTGCATACCTCAAGCCTGCCCCGTTTCCCTAGACAAAAGCACTGGGAACAATGTGATACGACAGTAGATTTAGTTCTCTCATGTGTCTGCTGGTTTAAGGGCTGGGATTTGTTGCCTAGAAGCAAGAAGATGGAACAACTTTTGAAGAAGTCACAAGTCAAACCATCTGTCTCTAGATCCACTGTTACAGGAAACACAAAATAGAGAACAGATCCTAGGGAGTTGGATGCAGTCAAAAATTCCAAGTTCATAGTAAAATGTTAAATATCCCTCCCAACTATTTTATTGGCTGAACTTCATAATCGAAGTGGTTTACTGTTGTTATCAGTATGGAAATCTCATTTAGCACTTACCAGTTAAGTGGAGAACAGATGCAGCTTCAGATTTTCCGAGAGCGTTAGTTGCTCTGCAGGTGTATGTTCCTGCATCTTCATAGGAAACATTCCTCAGGAATAAAGAGCCATTCAAAACCAAGAAAGAATTGATTTGTAGACTGTCCTTCTTAAACCATGTTACATTTGGTTGGGGAACACCTTTAAAATGCAAAGAATTAAAATATTTCTTGAGAGAGATAACCTGGAGGTTTTCTATTGCTGACATAACATTCAGGAATCCTAAGTTCCTTTGCCATTTCCCAGAGGAACAACATCACATCAAAAGGAGTATTTGTTCCACTCACAACAACACTTCTCAGTTGTGACCCCTATGAATAATTCAGCCTCCCACGGAGAATAAGGGTTAAGCACGGGACGGCAAGGTCACAGAAGAGCTTTAAAAGCCCCTACCAGTCCTACAAATGCAACCCACGCCTGGGTCTTGCTACGGAGAGATGGGAGACCATTAACCCCAATCAGGACCAATTAGCGTGAAGATCCGCACAGCAGCTTTTCATTCAACCTGCATCCCAGAATATATGAAGGAATGAATATTCAATCTCTAATTACAAATAAGGAAAAAAAAAAGAGGAAACTAGAAACTGAGGCAAAATAGTTCTCTTGAAGAAAACTAAGGATATATTTAGCAATTAGATTAGAAAACTTGGCCAATTTCTGCCAAGAAAACTCCTGGAAACTTCTCCAAGTAGCAGATGTCAGGTACACAACCTGTAACAATGCGGTGTGAAGGAAAAGGAACAGAAAGAGCTATTAACAACTTAACGAGGGGCTCGGTCATTAAGCAACCTCATTTGCCATGTCACAGAAAGCCAAAGGTCTATCATCATTCCTACTGTAACACTTGAAGAGACTCAACAGTTGCAGATAACTTGTCCTTCTAAATTTTAATCAACTAACGACTTTGGACATTTATTTTTAACTGGGAGGTTTCTCCACTGGCACAGTACCACCTCTGTGGGAGGAATTCTACTTTCCTCAAACACTGGCCTTTAAAAAGGCATCTTGCACGCTGGCAAATCGGACCCTTCCCTGCTTGTGCTCCTTGAGCTGCTGCAGCAGAAGGGCTCCTTCAGAGCTCCAAAACCCTACAGGAGTCACCGGGGAAGACCGGCCTCCGTGGCACGGCGACGAGCAGCAGAGGAGCACAAAGGCGCAGGGCGCAAGACGAGTCGGAGCAGTTAAACCCTATTCCACCTGAACCCTCTTTTCCCTAAATACATTGATTGGTGCTCATGGAAGACTACCAGGAGGGGTCCTGCTGGAGCGGCTGACCCCAGTGTGGGACATTTGGAAGTTCCAACCATCTTGAATGCGAATTCAGCCTCCTCTCTTCACAGATCATTGTGCGGTGTTACTTTACAGATGATGTCTTCATGATGTGGAATAGCCTTTAGGAACAACTCGAACATTTCAATCACTGGCTTAGCACTTGCAATGCACACCTCAAGTTTTTCCTTTACTGTAATAGGAACCAGACACACTTTTTGGAACCTGCTGTTTCACTGAAGGGAAAAGCTCCCCCCGACCATTTTGTCTAGGACGACAGCAGAGAGAAACGCTCCTCAGCCTAATCACAGATTTTATTCTAGACAATTTAGCAACTGTTCAGTGCTTTTAAATTCACGTGACTGTGTTTTGTTTATAAAACAAAGTACGGATCTGTAGAGCGCACAAGGGTCCAAAAAACCAGGATGTTTTTCAAGTTTCCAGAAGAAGCTTTATGCCACTTTGAAAAACCCTTGTGGAATTAGGATGAGGTCTTGTTTTAAGGGTCTTTTTTCCATTTTACCCAAGCGTTCTGGCTGAAGTGTACCATTCTCAGACATACTTTTCCTTTACAGTGTATTTTCCATGGCCATGCAGGCGTACACACTACCATACAGATGGGCTGAGGAGGTGGCGTGAGGATGCTGGGCTGTTTTAATCTACGGCCTAGAGGTTTGCAGCCAGACTACCCTCGCTGGCATCAAAACCCTGCAGACCAATCAGAGCCCAAAATAAGCCAGAAGCAGCACGGTGGAGATGGGGCTGCAGTTGAAAGATTTAAAGTCAAATTACAGAAAAACGTTTAGAAAGGTTCAAAGTTTAGCTTTTAACCTGAGTTTCTATCAAACTTCAGCCTAAGATCTCTCCATGATACAGTCCTCCCTCTGCTCTCACCACAGCATTCAGAAATGTGCATCATTCCTGGGATTTAAGTAAAATATTTCTTTCATCCAACTTGGTTCCTATCCTAGAGTTTATCCCCGGAAAAATTGCCATGTCTCTACTTTTCTCCCCGTGCCTCATTCGGAGACATGTAGAGCCTTTTAAAACCCGGGCTGGAGTTCAGTTTGCAGAAGAAATCTGCAGAATAGCTTTGCCTCTCATTTTAAGTTCAAAATTGGGCATCTGTCACACACCTTAAACTCCATTTTAAGTTATAGCGAACGATTCCTCTTTCTTTCTCCAAAGAGCTGTATAGGTTTCCCTTTAGGGGAACCAAGCAAGGCACACCACACGCACACAAGTACATCAGACCATTCCTCAAATGAATAATGTGAATACACAAACGTAAATCCTGGGTCTAAGGAGCAGAAGTGTGGACAGAGCCCTGCATGGCATTCCAGCAACCAGCCCAACTGAAACGCACGACGAATCCATCCAAGCAATCTTAGGGGTGCTGTCACTGATAAAGTGGGGGAGAAAAAAAAATCCATGAAAAACGATCCATAATGGAAAAAACAACACTATTACGCATCATACGTGGTTATTGTATGCTGACATTTTAAAAGAGAGTTCTCTAGATACCCTCAGGGTGCATCCATAAACGTGAGCTGTTTAAGCTGAAAATCATAGTGGGCATAAGCACAACACTCCTGCATTGTATTTTACCCCAAACTACTGAGAAGCAAGATTTTTACTTAAGAGCCAATAATTTTTATGTGACCTGTGTGCTGAGTCCCTCTGAGCTGGCCCCTCCACAATCACTTTAAGGACCCTTCAAGTTTTTTGCATTTCCTCTTTCCTTTTCATTCCCCAACCTTTGTATTATGTGGATACCAATCCATTATCTGAGAGTGAGCCTGGGAGTATCTGTTTAAGAACTGGTATTTGCAATCAAGCTCCTTCTGTGTCCTTTTTCACTGGCTTTCGGTTAGGTTGCCATTAAGAGTATTCAGGCAAACCCTCAGTTGGAGACCCAAGCTAAAGAAGATCCCTTTTAGAGAAGATTTCAGGGACCTACTGCAGGCTGCGGCGCAGCAGGAAGGGAGGAGAGGGGCAGGACCCTGCACACTGCAGCCAGGACACCGCTGGATGCTAGAAACCAGGTGCCTCTCGCCCTGCCTGTCAGGGGAATCCAAACCAGCGAGCACAAAGGTGACAGAAAGCTTTTGGAGCTGTGCATCCAGAGAGATGTAGGGGGGAATCTGGCCAGAAAGAAGTTTTATCGTGTGGTGCTCCCCCAGCTGCTGATAGACACCCTGTAAATGGATTACAGAAATAAAGTGGTAGAAAAAGACATCCCTTACAGTCCAGCTCCTTTGCATTCTTCCCCAAAGCAGCATGCACGTTTCAGGCTCTTCTGGACAGCTTCAGTTCCTCTGTATGTTTGTACTGCCAGTGAAAAACCCGCTTCTGCCCTAACTCTCATGAAAGATGCCGAATTCTTGGGCACCCTGTCCTTTCTGGAATTCCTATCCTAGAATCATAGAACGGTTTGGGTGGGAAGGGACCTTAAAGACCATCTAGTTCCAACCCCCCTGCCATGGGC
>NW_010268455.1:12730-32720 GCF_000690775.1 Eurypyga helias
GACCTCCGCGGGACTCGCTCCAACCAGTCTATATCCTTCTGATGTTGAGGGCTCCACAGCTGGATGCAGAATTCCATGTGGGGTCTCACCAGAGCAGAGTACAGGGGCAGAATCCCCTCCCTCGCCCTGCTGGGACACTTCTCCTGATCCAGCCCAGGATACGGTTGGCTTTCTGGGCTGCCAGCGCACACGGCCGGCTTATGTTCAGCTTTTCATCTACCAGTACCCCCAAGTCCTTCTCCTCAGGACTGCATGATCCTTCCACAGGAACTCTTACTGTTGGGCCATGCTAAAAAAACCCCAAGGTATTTTTAGGTGTGCATTTACCTTTTGAATACTCTCTGTACTTAACAGTGCCTTGCATAAAGCTCCTTCTCATCACACAGCACGTGGCACGCCCTCAGCATGCCGTCACCTTTTGTACATTCCAGGTGAAAAATCCATCACGTGGATTTTCAATGCTTTTCCTTCAGAAAGTAGACTCCATGCCTACTACTCCTGAGATAAGATTTGTCTTCCCTGCTGGTATGCAGCACTGCACTCTGAGTTAGGTTTTCTACCGGCTCCTGGGAGAAAGCAGGCAAAACACACAATTCCCACATCCCTCTTCTGACAAGACTCTTACAGTAGCACTGTGGAAAGCACCAATTTTCCTACATAAACTGCAGGACAGAGTTCAAGCACACCATCAAAAACACAAGAAAAGGTATGTTTTAATCTAGGCAAACAGTTAAGGCCTAAATCCTGTGCCTTATCCTTCAGTTAGAATTCCACTTAAGCTTTGGGACATATTTGTAGGACTCCATGGAGGAATTTTACCGCAGACGATTGACTCTTCTTTACAGAAAGACTGATTTACACAGGGACTTTGCATGGACAAAAATGACACTCACGCTGTCTTCAAGAGCTTTTTCCATTACAGAACTGTGGTGAGGAGGCTGCTAACAGAGATATTTAAAATCTGATCACATTGCATTTTAAAAACAGTTCTTACTCACTGGTATAATTTTCTGCCCTCTGTCCCGACTCAAAGAAGTTCCTAGTGTTATCATTTGTCCTTTCTTGGACAGTTTTAAAATGTGTCTTATCTTTCACCTTACTGTTCCATTTTAACACATCTACATAAGCTGCTTCTACAGAAATGGCTGCCTTTCGGTATCCATCAGAAGACACCAAATCATTCTGGGAATCATTGCCTAGACCTTCCCTTCAGGAAAGAGTAAATCTTCCAGTTTGTAATCCTGGAAGGAAGTCATTCCCTATCTCCATCCAAGAAAATATTACTTTCAAGCTGAAGCATTCCTGGTTTGATCCCCAGCCAGTACAAAAAGGGGAAGAGGTAAGAGATGGCCTGCAGCCACCTTTGTTTCCTTCATCCCCCCTCCACACAGATGCAGCTGAGGGTGAGCCCAAAGGTATCGACTCACCCGAACTGCCAAAGGTTCAGAATCCCTGAGTGCGATTTGGATCCCAGTGACGCAAATGGGAGCTCCAGCACTGACATCAGTGACTAGCAGAATCAAACAAACATATCCTACAGCTCCAAATCAGGACGGCACTTAAGCACAGTATTAAATCCACCCCTATTAGGGAATGCAATTAAACATATGCTTACAGCTAAGCGCAGCTGTAACTGTCCCTGAACAAAGATGCATTCCTGAACTCAGGCCTTCTTCGTCTTTGAAAAACCTTAAAAATCAGAATCCCACTCTTGCAATGGATCTAAATCCTCTGATGTTCAAATTTCTACTACAGACCGGAGTGGCTATAAAACTTTAAAATTAGTTTAATCTATTTTTCTGACCTCAAACACAGGTTATTTTCCACTAGCACTGGAGCAGCTCTAAAATACTCAATGTTCCATTAAAAATGCCATTTTCCACCGTGAGCGGCCCTGGGACAGCAAATGTTATGGAAAAAAAACTTCAGCTCCGGATGGGATCGTGAAACACGTGTTTAAGGGAAAAAAAAAAAAAAAGGAATCCACACTATAGGATGCCCTTAAAATATTCAGTGTTCAAAAACAAATTTCCTCCAACCTTGAAAACCCTATGAAATATTACACGCCATAAAAATCTTGGCCTACTAACTAGTTGCTCTAAAACATTGGATATGTCTTCAGAAATTCTTCCCCCAGCTACGCAGAATCTCATAAAGCATTCTGCATTTCCCATTCAAGGGCAAGGCAGAGCTGTGCTGGCACAAAGCACATTCTGCTGCACGTCGCTAAACGTCTGCCTCGCCTGGGAGGCTAAACCCACGTGTCATCTGTCGGAGGAACCGATCTGGGTCAGTAACGTGCGTGCTGTCGGTTATTCTACGCTCACTAACACCTACAGTGGATTTAGCATAACTTACAGGGCAGCTTCTTCGATTGGTACACCTCCCAGTTTTCTCCAGTCACCAACTGCCTTTCCATTCATCTGAATGATGCTTGAGCAGTCAACTCCTAGCAAACCCTAAAAAGCCCAAACCATGCTGCTACTGAAATTACCTGCACGAATCTTGCCAGCTTCCCTGGGAATAAGTCTGGGATGGAGAGGCAGCGTGAGACGTTCTGGCACTTGGCATGACCCTCCAGCCTGCCCTCTGACACTGCCACCTTCTCTCACCATCTTTCCAAGCTGCTACCTCTGCCTCTCCCCACCAGCCATGCGGCAGCCCCTCTTCCTCGCTGGTAGCAACATCTGGCACGATTTAGCTACACTCACTGACATCTGGTGACCTCCTTAGAGGGGTTCCTCAAGCACGACCCCTTCCTGTCCCACCCTTGCCGCAGCCCTGTCAGGTCCTGTTTAGTTCTTTGGCTGTCACCTTAAAGACAACTTGATCTTTTTTACAGCTGCAGAAGTCCAAGGCTAATTTTTTTTTTTTTTTTTCAAAATCAGGCATTTAAAATAAGGCAACTATGTTTAGGCAACTAGATAAGGGGATCTGAGTTACACAGGGACTCAGAAAAGCCAGCTGGACTGGATTCTGTGGTCAACCCCCAGCAAAGACTCGGTTGGTGCATTAGGGCGATTCTGCAGCTCAGCACTGTTATCAGAGACTGTTTTGCCCAACTGGTTAGTAATTAACTTTCACTTTACTGAACTGCCATGTTGTATCACCAAAGACCCAGACATTATGGGGGAAAGCAGACGCCTACCCACTCAGGGACTTGGAATGTATAAGCACAGGACCTGAAGTCCACTTAACTCAGCACTGTGTGTCCAGTGATGGGACGTGTAGGCAGAGAGTACTAAAATAATGGCATTTCTTTAATGGCCTTTCCTCCATATATCTTCCCAGTTTCCAGAACCAGAGGTAGCGCTTACACCACCATGCTTATTCACTAATACTGCTCTTCTCTCTACCTTTTCTAGCACTACTATATCCCTTTTAAGGTGAGATTAGCAGGTTGAAAACAGGAAGGTTTGCAAAACAAGCAGGTGGCTTGTTCACCACAGCTATAAGCAACAGCCAATTTATATTTTCTATTCTTTTGTCCGTTTCTCTGCCGTTAGTTCAGATTTGCCTTGATGGACCCCCCCGCAGGGCATGTGCCCATGGTCCCACAGAACTAAGCAGCATGACTCCACTAATCTGACTCTGACGCGCCATGAGCGCATCTATATTTAAGGTTCTTTGCTCTGAACGTACATTTATTCCACAAATATCAGTTCTGGACATTCTTTGTCCTCATTTAGCTATTAAACGTTATTTGTGTGATCCTGCTGCAACTCTTAGCAGAGAGTTTTAGATCTCATTAGCCTTCATAAATCTTGATCCTCCACAGCTTTAGCCAACTAGCTCTTCACGTTCTTTTGCAGAACTTTTTTATAAAAACGTTGAATATCACAAATCCCAGGACAGAGTCTTGGGACACCCTTACGGTAACCTCTCTCCACTGTAAAATGTGACCACTTGCTCCCTCCAATCCTTGAATCGGGTACTCACCAACAAGCTTTACAACTATGAGCATTTGTTAAACTCCACCTAGGGAACTTCTTGACAGCTTTTTGAAAATGGAAGTAGGAGGTACCAAGGGACTACACCCACCTGCTTGCTGAGCATTCCAAGAACTCAAGTCCATTTTTGAAATTTTGCCCTTCTCTACATTCCATCTTAACCCTTCCTGAACTAGGAATTTGAAGGAAACCCCTGCTCCAATAAGGGAAGCTGGGAGAGAAAGGGAGAAACACACACCAAAAGAAGCAATGCTGTAAAACTTTCCACTCTGTTTTTTCACCCCACGTAGTCTGTAGGCTCTATCTACAAGGAGTAGCAGGTAGTGGAGGGCATCAAGAACGCACTGGTAAAGAGACATAGTCGGTACCAAGGTCCCAAAACACACCCGATGTCTGTTTGGAAGAGGGCTGCTCCGGACTACTTGGTGAATCTTGCCTGGACCCTTGGACTTAGTGCTCATCAGTATTTGGAAAATACCAGGTACAGTCCCCAGGAAGAACTTTCAGTTTAGTTATATCCCAAGGGATTCGATTTTCACATTCCCAGATTGCTGCAGGACACAAAGTGACACACAACTAAGGTTCTGAAGTAAGTGGTTCAGTCCTTCCCGCTTACGCCTGAGCCAAACAAAAACTCTAATGTAGATGCACTTATAGTAAAAAGAAGCGTAAGATCAAAAGATTATCCTTTTATTGCACTAATTATAAATCGTGTCATTCCTTCATCATAAAATAAATCTGCACTTGCCCCTTTAAACCTTTGAAATCTATTGCTAACATCTTTTGGAAAAACACACACAAAAACTAAAAGAGATTAAAAAGCAGAACCGGAGGTATCGAGCTGCTATTTTTCTTCACCAATGTGTCTTCTGAGGGGTTAAGCATAGAAGACAAAGAACAGCATCAAAGCTATGTTTGGAATAGTGTGGGTGAACGAAGGAACAGATGGAAAATCAAATTCTTGATTTATCTGGACCCGTTTCAAGTTCCAGTGCTGACAGCAAGTGACTGGTCCCTCTTGGTGAAACGTATGTGCAAAAAGATGACCCCCATTCGACAGGTTTTGTGTATTTCTCACAACTGTTTTTTAGCAATATGTTATTCTTCGAGAGCCAAAACAGATTCGTAGGAATGCAGAGTTCGGATGAAGGTGGAGTTTCCAATTTTACAAGCCTCGGTGCCAAGACATTTCAGAGACGCGATGTAAGGTAGGCAGGATAAACCACCTCAGCCCAGGACTTTCCCTTCTCCCTGCTCAGCAGCAGGTGGCAGACAAGGCACATTTTATGTATTCCTTAATCTTTTCCCCCTTATTTAACTGAGAACTTTCCAGGTTTCACAATAAATGGAGTCTGACAGTTTTAGTTTATTTTAGTAATAATCACAAGACGATCTTTTCTGCAAATACAATAAATGTTATCCAAGAGTAATTTGGAGCAATCAGTATTGATATTTATACCATGTGTGTTGATTGAAAAGCTCTTGGCTGTAAGAACGGAATATGAATATATCCAGGATGTTATGAATACGGTCGTGTGGGAGCTATAAAAGTGAGTTTATTATAATTAGTGGAAAAATAGTCTTCTTACAAGTTAAAAAGAGACGAGGAATCGATACCATTAGCTCCAGCTGTTTAGCTAGCTTTTCTCAGTCTATTCCTTGGTGTTCTTCTGTTCATTAGCATACGCTGCTCTTTAGCATTTCAAAGTTGGGTTTTTTTCCATCTGAATGTGATTTTTGGAGTGTGCAAGACAGACTTTCAAAAGGACAAAAAGAACCAAATCAGTGACAATGAAAAAAAGAAAAAACCCTGCGGTCAGCTGGCTAACGCTGGATGTAATATTACACCTCACATCCTGCCCGTTCAAACCATCAAACAAGAGCTGTCCTGTGTAATGTGGCCTAATGAACCCCCAGACCCCCAGGTGGAATATCCTTGGGTCTCTTCGGGCCTGGGATAATTAAAGGGTGTGTTGTACAGCCATTAGCCAGCCCGCAGAGGAAGTCGGGAAGTGAATCTTTCCCCAAGTCACCTCCTCTCCACCTTTCAAGACTTGGTCACACTGTTGGGTAGGCTGCTCCTGCCTCCAGCAGAAGTCCTGCTCTGTGGCGTGGTATTCTCTCCTAAACGAACTGCTAATTTACCATTTTGCATCTATGTGCCATTTTCATGTGTGTTTCAGAAAGAAAATTCCTGAATAGACCTTACACTGGTAGACCCAAAATACAGAACTAATAGAGAGATTTATTCACAAACTATGGTCTGAACAACTATAACGAAAGTATTATAAATTATCCAGCCCATAGCAAAGAAAACCATGCAGAAATCATGGCAGCCAAGAAACTTAAAAGTAATTTAAGAATTCTGCTAGTGACATGGCACCAATATTCTCCACACACACAGAAACCTTGCTCATTAGATGTTCCTTCCTACGGAGAACCATTTGGTGGGCTAACAAGAGTCCAACAGATCAGATGTATCTGCTTGACACATCTGACAAGGAGAAAAGGACTCTTAGAGACTCATGCGGTGTCTTTGTAGGAACTGAACTTTTAGAGGGCATAGAAATGTATTTTTTCTGATGCAAACTTTTATGTGTCTGATAATTCACATGATGTTTTACTCGCACTCACAGCAAAACTGCCATCCTACTACACTGCAAATGGATGTATTTTGGGGTCCCACTTCTTAGACAGACACATTAGCATAAAGAGCTATTAAGTTCAGTCTTCTCAAGACAGTGGTTTATTGCTTTTCATTAAGGAAAGGACATCAGAAAAACTCCACTTACATCATTCCGTAAGTTTTTCTGCTCCTAGGCTTGGTGACATTTTAAGACATGCAAGCTCTATTTTATTCACCAACAGTAATACTTAATTCCTTGGCAATGATGGGAAATAAAGCAATTAGATAAATCATTTTTTAAGTCAACACTGGTGTCTTAGCATAACTAAAGTTTGGCTTGTGAATATACACAATTCTAAAGCATTTGGAAATCCACAGTCCCATGTGAAAATATTAATTTATATTTAAATTGCTAACTGCTTACCCATCCCAACAATATTAATATTAACAGCGTGACATTAACTCTGCTGAATTTGTGATGTAGGTCAGTTACACGTGGAGTTGCCAAACCGCAGTTGGAAAATATTACTTCACCAAAGAATTAGCCCTGGTACAGCAGCGAAGAGCGGAGCCACGTGGCCTAGCACGTGGCAGCCTGGCGCCACCGCCGCACGCAGAGCTGTTTGCGTGTATGCGTACATTTCTGTCGCGACTCTGGCTCGGTATCAACACGCTCTCCAACACGCACTCCCCCAGCAACGCGAACGCGCACGGCACGTGCCTTCTCTGAGGTCTCTCCTTGCGCTCCCTGGCAGCATTCATTGCCATCGGCGCTTCCATGCCTTGTCTCCAACAAGGCCCAAAAGGCTGAACTTAGCTCGTTAAATATTTGACAGAATATTGCCGCTGCGGGTTAAATCTAACAATTTAAACTTAACAGATAGTAACGATATATTAATAAGAAAATATCTACCTTTCCAGTAAAGGACTGGAAAATAAAATGAAGCAGTGAACTACTTAATGCCCAAAGCTTCTGATTAACATTACTGCTGCTCCACAGATGTGGAGCTAGAAAACATCCACACGCTCTCACGGCTCAGCACTTTTCCTTGCGTCCTTACCGCAGCTGCAGTCTGATGCCTCTAAAAGGTAAGTTTACTTCACTGTCAGGTTTAAAGTTCTATTAATCTATGGCTGGAGATTTCATTTTCAGTTTTAACAACAGTCTAGACATATGTGCATCTCAAACAGGGATACGGAAAGTTCTCTGATGAGCAAGTCAGCTGGCCGTGCTTGCTCTTGCAGCGAGGCAGTCACTCACCCGTGGGCTTTAAGGTCTGTAGCACAGCCTCAGACCACTTTGTGGAAGGAAAAGTGCTTTTAAAGGAAAGTCTGTCTGAACATGTGCGTGTGTGTAAATTCAAGTGACGGACAGAAGAGAAATAGGACTGGTGTGGGTGACATGCCTAATAAAAAATGACTAATGATCAATGATTTTCTGCCTTCACCGGTAATTTCTTTCAAAATGTAAGGTAAATTTCTCATTCTGACATTACAGGGAACTTCAGGGGAGTTCTTGCTTACCTTTCACTGGACATTCAACCATAATAGTTGCTCCAATTCTTGCCACGATTGTACCTCCAACAACTGCTGAGAGATTGCTGGCTTCCAGATTTGTGACATTTAACACAGAGGACAAGATGACAGGAATCTCTGAAATTGAAAGGATAACCAGTTTTAAAAGCTTTATTTGACTTTTAAACATAGATCCTGTGTTTAAATTCAGCATGTTTGGAGCAGAATTCAGTTTGCAAAGCAGCAGCCGAAGAGACAGGTGGGATAGACAGAAGCAGACTCAGTTCCCATCTGCTGTGGTGTTAGAGCAACGAGGCCACCTTACTGCCACCTGTTAGACCCGGCAGCTTCAGGGATTGCCAGCACAAGAAACTATTCCGCACTGGAGTGGGGACGGGTGGTTATATAGGTAAAAATAACAATACATGCCCGATCCCATGGTTGCTAAAGTCTTACCTGCGCGCAGCAGCAACGATGTTTCCATATCAAAGCCGAAGTCATTAACCACCAGGCATCCATATGTACCAGCTTCCTTTGGAGTAGGATTCTGAATCTGCACTTTCCCAATGGTGTCCAGGATCACCCTGCGGGATGTTCAGGGAGACATGAGTTACTACCCTCGGACAATCCCAGCTGACTCTTCTTGTGAGAGCTACAGATACAGCAGCAAACCTCGTTTTTTGACATTTTGCGCTCTAGAACAGCGCACATTCCAACAGCTCTGCCTCCTCTTCAGTGGCAAAAGGGGAGCACTAAGCAATACTTGCATAGAAGATTCTGCAGCCCTTTGGAGGACAGAGAGTTTGCTACTACAAACCAGAATCCCTCGAGAATAAATCAGACTGCCACAATTAAAAGTATTAGGCTTGGCAAGAACCTCATTTCTCCAGAGCCAGCTTGGTTTTCAGCTGGACTGGTTAATTCACAAAGGTATGGTCTAACCTGACTCCCAAATTACTGGTGTGTTTTGCGTTTGGGTGTTTTTGGCGGGGTTTTTTTTGCTATTATCATCATTAAAGCAAAAGTCTTTCCACCAAAAAATCTGAAGATGTCTTGAATAGTTTGCCTGCCACCTGAGAGGCAAGATAGGCGGGAGCATCGCAGGCTGGGGGAGAGGCTGAAAACAGCAGCCTGGACTTCCCCCCTTGTTACCTTTCACAGTACTAAGTCAGGAGTTACGCCACACATTCATCACATCCAAAAAAACCCTGTAGCCCTGGCATTCTCCCACCCTGAGTACACTTGGAAAAGTGAGAGAGACACACAAATACTAAAAATACCGCTGCCTCAACAAGAGAAGCCGCCTCAGGCATGGCCTTTCACAAACCCAGCCGGCAGCCAGCCCATTTACCTCCCCACGTTCTTTTTCAGATGCAGTACTGTTAATGTCACTGGCCTCCGAGTACACCAAAGAGAGAGGGATTTATGTGTACAAAACCTTCCTGTAAAAAAACCAGGAACAAAACCTCCTTTGCCAACGTATCCCTTAAGTGCAAGAGTATCAGTCTGGGCTAAAATGACAGCAATTCATGGAAGCAGACATTGGGAATCAAACATACTCGTGAATAAACAAAACACCAGCATGTCCAAAAAATTAAAGTATCACTTGCAACAAATTAATGGGAAATTATACGTATTTCACAAACTAAACATAACTGATGGGAGCTACATGGTTCCAAAAACATTTGCCCTGTTAAAAATGGCTTACTTTTGGTGTCTTTGCTTTAATTGATAGCCCTGCAGAAGTATATTTTTCTTGGCAGTGAGGTTAATCAGTTAAGTATGTTGAGAAATACCCCAAAGCACCTTTATCATTTCAGAATCGTTTTTTTCATTACTCAAGAGCTAGCTATAATTCCAAGAGGCTCACACACTAAGATAATGATAATATTATCAGGTGACCTTCTAATTTATCATCAATGAAGTACCAGTATTTGTTCAGTCTTGAGCAAGTATCTGAATGCAACGCACGCTTGCTGTACTTGTCCTTCAGGTATATTCTCAAAAGTGATGGTAATACAGGTTCTTTATCATTTGGTACTCCCCTGTCCTCAACAGAAATATTTGAAATTCTAAAGTATCGGAAAAAAAGTCCATAAAAGAGAATTCTTTCTTTTTAAACTGAAGTTCTGCCGCTACAGTTATACCCAAAGATGTCTGAGTTGAAGGACGGTGAGGGTGCCAGTGATATTTTCCCTCCTTAAAATGAGCAAGGACTAAGTCTTCATCTACGCCATAGCAGAAGTTTTTAATGTGCTCCCACAGTATCTGATATATGAACAAATCCAGGAGCCTTCTGAATTTGAGTATAAATGTGTTCCTTTTCTGATGCAGCTGAAATGATTCAGGCAGATCACAAAATACACAGTTAGGACATGTGAAACACTTCACCTTGTAGAAAGAGTCATTCCTCCCCCATAATATCACGGAAACGGTCACACATGGATGTTAGTAAAGTCAAACAGACACTTGAAAAAAACCCAGAATTACTTAAATAAAAAGATGGAAGGGGCAGGGTTCATGCTTATCTCATTGTAACAACAGTATGTTTTAATACTGCACAGCAGGGCGGATTTTTACAGTTGTTAGCGACATAGTCAGCCGTTCAGAAATAACAGAGAAGATGTTCACTTACTTCTCAGAGGCTTTTAATGTCTCGCCATCTTTCGTCCAAGTGTATTTCACGTCAATGATACCAGCTGTTTCACACAGGAGATTGACAGCACGTGTATTCTTGGTCAGAAAAACCACATTTCCAATTCTCACAGTTACTGTTTCGTTGAAGGAAACTCGAGGAATTTCCTTTTGCCTCATAATAACTGGAACCTTCTGGTCAAACGTTAACTTATCAACAGTTTTTGTGCCGAAACGTTCAGATCCATTAGGTGATTTGACTGTGAGTTTTGAGGCAAGCTTCTCATCCTGGGCCCCCTTCCACTTTTCAGTAGTGGGTTGTGGAGGCCTGGATAATTCGGCAACTAACTGATAAATGACCTGGGACGCCAAGTCATCACTGACTTCTCCATTTTCAATGAGCTGACTCATGTTCCTGATGAGTTCTTCAAACTGCACAGTGTCCATGCTGTAGGCGCCTTGCAGAACTGCTGCCTCCAGTCGCTTATTCTTGAATTCCCGAGAGCCGAACTCTTCTGCCGAATTACCCCCTAAGGTGCCCAGATTCCGCAGAAGCGGCTGATCGTTGACTTGCCTGTCACCCAGATAGAGCTCGTTCTTCTTACTCCACATTTGCCACATTTTGCTCATTTTATGCCATTTGGCCCCGAAGCTGTTGGCCTCGTTGTGATCTGTGTTACTGGTCTCACTGGCCTGTTTTCTAAGATTTGGTGGTTCGATCAGTCGGTTGTTGGTACCAATGAGTTTGAGCACAAATGTTTCGTGCACGGAGCCTGCAACACACCGGTACACACCAATATCAGTAGCTTCCAGACTGTGTATTTTCAGCGAGCCTGACTTAGTGATGCCAAGTCTTTTAGAGTTTTGTAAGTGCTGTCCATCTTTCTCCCACCGGATAAGGGACTTCTGGAACCTTCGTACAGGGCACTTAATTACAACAGATGTTTTTGGAAGCAAGTAGGCACGGCTTCCTATGGTAAAATTGATGCGCTTCTCCTGTCTCGTTTGAATATAGACTCGGTGAATGCTGACAATCTGAGGTCCATGAGCAGAATACTTTTCTGGAAGCTTTGGTTTAATCTCTGAAAGAAAACAAAGTGCTGAAAAGTATCTAATCATCGGCGCTCACTCTTACAAAATCTGCTTTTCACAGGGCGCTTGACAGAGCTTTTCCTGACTTTGTTCAAGTCACACTGCAACACGCTGAGCTTTTATCCGAGTCACAAAAATGTGAAAACATGAACAACGTGAAACCATAGCATTCCCCTGCACTAGCCAAGAATTCTAGTACTTCTTCCCCCAGTCTCCTAACAACAGAGAGATACCAGCACCTATATGAAGGACATACATGGTGCACACACCCTTAAATGTATATATCGAGGTACTATATAATACACTAATTAACACTGTATGTAATGCTACTGTGGTTATATTTCCTCTATACTTCCTATTGCTGCCTCAGAAAGAGTAAGCATGAGGGGAATGGAAAATGTGAATCAAAAAACGTGAACCCGTTACGACCTTCCCCACATTTGAGCAGTGCCAAGTGCAGAATGACCCAAAAAGAACCAGGCCTAGCCAAAAATTAAGGCTCCCCATGACTGTTATTTAAGTTGCTGGCTGGCCATGCTGGTTTGAGTCAAGCCAAACTGATAGCAACGTAGGAGGTGGAAGAAACAGCCAACAAAGACGTGGTACAGGCAACAAGCAAGGCCAACCCGTAATCATTGGCGGAGGGTAATTTCTTTGGGTCAAAAGAGGAGTTGGTCACAGTGTTGTGCCAGGAAAGCAGGGAGGGAAGGGAGGAAAGAGAAGTAAGTCAAAATTTGGAGGGGTCGAATACAGCAATCAGATGAATCGACAAAAGCAGACAGTAAGCACATAAAGCTTTGTGCAGACCGGGTGTGGAGACAGTGGGTACTGCGAAGCTCCTCCTGCCTTGTACAGCAGGTGCTTGGATGCCTATCGGTTTCTAGGGAGCTGCTGGAATGAACGCCACCACGGGCAGGCTCTCCCAGCGTGGCTGGACAGCGCGCCGGAGCCCACAGGAGAACGACGTCTCAGACACCACGGCGTTGGCAACCGCTGGGCCCCGCTTTGATCAGCACAACTGATCTTGCTAAGAAAGCACGAGGTAGGTGAGGAACAAAGCGCTGCAGGAGGCCTGGAGCAAGGGCACGCGCCCCCGAGCTCATTCCATGCACGACGAAACTGGCCAGCTGGGAAGAGTCGGGAAACACTCTGCCTTGGTGCTAGAGAACAACCCAGTTGCGCCCGGAGACCCAGCCTGCCGGCATGCGATGGAACCTAAAACTCAGAGCTGGCAGAAGGAGTTGATGAGCCAGGAAACGGACACACGGATCAAACCGCTTCTCGGCGTGCCGGCATCTGAAGTCATGAGTGCTCTTCCACTGGGCAGGCACAGAAATAAAATGACAACTACACTGATGGCACACCAGTGACATCTGAAAAACTGCACGCTTCTTATATGCATGCGCTTCAAATAGGCTGTGAAGAAATAGGTGAAAAGCTAAATGCTTGAAGCATTCAATAAGCGTGTACACTCTACGAACTACACCCTAGAGTGCATTCTTATGCTTATAAAACAAAATGGTTATTTTCAGTGTTTGGGGTAATGAGTTCAGACCTGTGGGGATATCACGGTTTCATAATTACACAGCTTTTACATCAGTATTCGTTATCCAGACACACGGTTCCCTCAACCATCTCACGTGCTACAACAAATAAATCGCTTTGGGCACTCAGTTTGCTAAAACTATTGAAGTAGCGTCCTGTTTTTAATAAGTTATTGGGCCCCAAATATTTATTTTTAGGGAAGCATTCCAGTATTAAATCTTCCCCTTCCAAAATCCAACTTACAGACACAGTAAGTGTAACTTTAAACACACAAATTAAAATACTTCAGGCTGCGCTCTGTTTACACTAGTTATTCCAACACGGAATTAAACCCAGTGCATACTTATAAATATGTTAACAAGTCTCATCCATTTCATACTTTAAAAAAAGACAGACCACTAACGCTCATTAGCAGTTCAACACTAAGGGGTGTGTGCATTTTTACTGGTGACTGGTGAGCACGGCTAGGAGTGAAACAAAGTTCAGAGCTGCCGATGGCAGGCCACATAAATACATAAGGTCGCGTGAGTATACGAGGCCACGCAAGTGTGCATTCTCTAGTCATCCAGTCTTGCAGCAGGCGAGGTAACGGACTGCTTGGGAGAGGTTGTTTCCCACAAGGTCAGTCTTGCTGAAGGAGCCGTTGGCCCTCACGCTCACCTGGTACAAACGCGAGCCCATGACCTCGAATGGTCCTCCGCAGCTTTAGCTGGGCGCCAGGTTCTGGTGACTCAGGGCTAGACTGGTGTGATTCTTATTTCTCAGAGCCCACAGTCAGGAATGTTTCTGACTTAATAGGGCTCATTAAGTAGAAAACAGCTACGATTACTAGTCCCCGGGCAAAAGATTAAGTCTAGAAAGCCTCAGCACTGTCATGAGGCAGTAAAAAAGGAGCTATCTGGGCAACAGAAGCATCTTGAGGAGGCACATCCAGAAACACTGCTCCCAAAGGCAAGAATCCCTGCCAGCACGCGCGCCACACACCAGACTGCTCTCCACCGAGTCCGCTCCACTCTGCGGCTTGCCCATCCCAGGGCCATGCCACGTTCCTGCCTTCTGTTCACTGCCCCTTCGAGGCAGCCTGAACCCATGGCTGCAGGAGGAGGAGATGCCTCCTGCATGTCCCCCTGAATCCAAAACCTGTTTCTGCAAAACCCAAGCTGGAACTCTGGCTACGGACATGCCCCACTCCTCCCCGTGCCCTCCTGTTCCCTTGACCATGAACCGCTGGCAGATCCAAGCTGTAAGCGCTCCCTGGTTCCAAACGGCTGTGGATGAAGTGAGGGGCCAGCGATTGTCTCTGCACCCCCTCGGTACAGCCGCATTCCCTCTGCCATCATCCTCTGTCCTGCTTTCCTGGCACCGTGGTGGAAGCTGACAACGTAACTTTAATATCAGTCTGCGCTAAGCAATTTGCAACCCAGCTACTCTGCCATTCAACTCTCCACAATTAATTAAATTCAGATAGATATGCAGCTCAAAATATTTTATTAAACCTTATGCCAAGGACATTCCTGAAAGTCCACAGGGCTTTATTTAAGTGGAGTTTTGAACCTCAGGATTTTGGCATGTTAATCTGAAATGCAGGCCAGGAAAAGAAGTTTCATATTATGTATGAATCAGTAATTATTCTATTTCTTATTTTGTTTTGTGAATAATTTTTAAAGCAAAGCTTCAAAACGTATAAAGTAGCTATTTCTTGACAGCACTACGAATTGGGTCAAAACATGTCTATCTCTGTGATCAAAACCAGGCCATGCATGAAGGCTTTTGGTTTTCACCCACCTCAAAACTAGAAACTCCCCTTTTTTCCCTTCCTTTCAGTGCCCTGCTCCCCAAACCTACAAACTAATACTCTCCTTTACACAGGAAGGAGAGCACAGGTCCAGACACAGGGAACCTGCATTTAGAACAGCGTGTTCTAAATTACCATCCGTAACTGAAGACACCCTGTATCAGTCAGGTATTTCCATCGGTGTTGGGCACATGCAGTTAGTGCAACTGCCGTCGCTATCATAACCCGACTGTGTCCAAATCGTACAATTGCTACAGACAATCTCTCTGAAAAGATCTTTATACAGACAATAATAAACCACTGGATGTTTTGAAGAGGCTCTGTATTGTCATCACTTCCTGGAAAGCTCATGAGACTGGGATTCTCATTTCTACGAGGGAAGATAGAAATTATACCTAGAGTTATCACTGGCACAGAGTTTCAGGTTTTGAATTCCGCCACACTAAGCAAAATGTCCAGTGTAATACAAATGTACAGTGAAAAGACAAGCCAGAACTGGATTCTTATCTTTCCTTATGTCCTTTGTAATTTATACTCAATTTATAGATGTTTTTATTTTTTGCAGTCGGGATAGTGTAAAGGATAAAGGGAAAATCAGATGAAATGTAGGTAAGTATTAGGATGAGAGGCATGTACTATTCGAATGTGTTCAAAAACTACTCCTTAAGATCATAACCTTTATTACTGACTGGCAGGAAAAATAGAAAATTAAAACAATCCTGTTATTACTGGTCTAGTAATTATGACACTCGGTTCGTGCCAGATTAGTAATGTTGTGAAAGTACCGGGAGATGAGTGAATTAACCTGTATACCGATTTTTCCTTATAAACAGATCGTTCCAAACCAGCAAGAAGCTGCACCAGGTCACATACTTACTGTTGCAGGCGCTCATCTGACAAGACCTTACAAGCAGCGGCGGAGACAGACCGCTACACATTGATCCGTTTAATGTGACATATTGGCCCTTCGCTGTTAGGGTTTGGCAGGCAAGTTTCCTTCTCTGGATTCCAGCACCGCAGCTCACTGAGCACTGTGAAAGGAAGGATGCAGTCAAGCTAAACGTGGAGTCCCACACCACACATGCTAATTTTTAACTAGGTTGGTGGAGTTTTTTTTTTTTTCTTCTGAGAGAGCGAATACGCTCTACTTCATATGAATCTTTGTGTTATCCAGACATTAGACTCTCTCCACCTCTCCAGGCAGTAAGAATATAAGATAGATACTTTGTTCCAGCAAGCAACTCAGGAACAACTAAAATAATAACATGACAGTATTTCTTTATGCCCAACCATGGGGAGAACAGAGCAGTGAGATCTAGCATCTGAGAGGAACAATTCAGCACATTCTAAACAGACTGTGTCAAGTCTCTCAACCCTCTCTCCTGGTTTGTACCACACGAATCTTTATTTGCAGCTTCCAAAATCACGTCTATAAATCTTTTTTTGCACTGCGAGTGGTAGCAAGTTTGCATTAAATGGGAAAGAGGACACATTCCAGAATAATGCAAAGATTGGCTTTTTGGAAGCCCTATTATGAAATAATTGATGGCTAAACACGTCTGGTAGAAGGCACGCAATGCATTACAGCCCGTCCTTCAGGAACTGAACCACAGCTCAGGAAGGGGGAGGTGATCAGTCTGACTGTAGGCAGGGATGCACAGCAACTCCATGCACACTTTAGTTCAGGTATATTCCTTGCTGAACCTTCAGCTACCCTATAGATTTATGGCTCCAAACACCTTATTCACCCAAGCAGAAATCTTCCGAGCTCCTGTTGCAATTGAAGGTTTTGGTTCATCCTTGTTGGGGGCTGCTCACCTTGGACCATTCTCCTACGACTAGCTGAGGAGGGCAATCAACTTTTGCACATGGTTTACTAGTTGGCAATTTCAGCTCCTGGCAGGTATCATCAGAGTGCTTCAGGAAACTTCCGTCTGTCAACAGCTGCTTACAGTACACTCTGCGGGTCTGAACCCCTCCTCCACAAGTACGTGAGCACTACGGAGAAGAGGAGAAAGCAGCATGTGCACCTGCATAGACATCTGTGCTCACCCATCACGCTTACTCCACACAAACACTTTAAGCTCCCCGCATCCACCCCCCAATTACGGTCTCTTGAAAAATGACACCCACTTTTAATTAAAAAGCAAGTAGCATGCAGATAATTCTTCTGTTAAAATGTTCAGCTAATGCACTAGAGATGACGAACCCCAATTGAAAAGTCACAGCACCTGAATGCAATTAACTAGTAGAAATCTTAAAGAGAACTGTGCACCTTACACGTAGATCTATCCATGTCCCACATCAGCTAATATTCCTGGTGGGATTTTAGGGAACTTTGTCCTTGGGACAAAAAAAACCCTTCAAGAGGCGGAGTTTGCAAAAGCAGGTCATTGTGTTTGCAGTGCACAGATGAGAGGGGATGTTGGGTGTAACTGGTACCCAGTCTTCTGCAGTTTTAAAAAGGACTTCCCACCTCGTCCTGTGACTACCCACTGGCGTAACAGCCAACAGTAGTGCTGTTGACCCTGGAGTACTTTGTTCTAACGAAATCAGTTGAAACACTGAATGTTCCAAAGTGTAGGAGCTGCCTTCCATGTCATTCCAGCCAGCGGATGGCAAGCACCTAGCCAGAGGAACACATTTTAACTCTCTCCGTAAGCCAGCCATACCTGCTGCCACTCCTCGACGTGCCAAACAGGGAGACAATCAATCTGGTTACAAGCTTGTAAAGAATGAGGCTTTTTGTCCTTGCAGTCTTCTGCAGCAACAGCAGATCCTCCCGGCTGCTGGCAGTACACCTCCCTCGTCTGTATCCCAACCCCGCACGTCGCAGAGCAGCGTCTCCAGGGACCGCTCTGCCACCTGTTCCAGAGACAGACAAGAACTCGCCTCAGACCGAGGAAGGAGCCATCGTACCCGTGCAGACCCCAGCAAAAAGGAACTGGATCGTTACTGATAGATGGCTAAAAAATCCCTTGGGTTTGGCTGCAGTGCAGAATTTTAACTCGTTTTACAAACTTGCAGGTAGCAAGGAAACGCAGAAGTTATTAACAGCAAAGCAAGAGTCACTACCAGACAAATTCAACTCCAGCATTTTGGACGTAAGAAAGAAGTTCTTCACCGAAAGGGTTATCGTGCACTGGAACAGGCTGCCCAGGGAGGTGGTGGAGTCACGATCATCCCTGGATGTGTTTAAGAGACGGGTGGATGAGGTGCTGAGAGAGATGGTTTAGTGGCGGACAGATCTGGTTGGACTGGATGATCTCTAAGGTCTTTTCCAACCCAGTGATTCTATGATTTACTCTCAGAATGCTCCTCACAGCAAACAGCCTGTTGGCAACCTGCTGACATTTACATTTTTTAGTGTAAATATGTAAACAGACCTTTCTGACATGTAAAAAACTTCCTTTAAATGTGTATATGTTTTCTATAAAACATCCTGTTCCTGTTAAATTCTTCCCTACATTCTGCAAGAGGAGGTTTCTGCAAAAATGTAGACACAATATGCAAAGGATCAGGGACATGAGAGATCAAGAGTGGGTTAATACGGCTGCACATGTCAAAATTGCACATATGGCCCTTTCAAGTGACCAAATTAGCCAGGTTTTCTTGGATTTGGACCGGGTTTGTTCTTTTCCCAGGATCTTCAAACAAACATAAGAGCCGTTAAGAACTACGAGGGGCTACTAAAGAAGCATGAAATTAAAATAACTTTAAATCACAATTTGACTTTTTAAAATTATTATTATTTTAAATAAGGATAGAAAGTAAATATTCTCTGGGATTTGTGTGTGTGTGTGAAATTGCCCTAAAATTTTCCTCATACCACCAGAAGAGTTAAGGCTGTTTTTCCAACTCTGGCAAAAGCCTACACAGAAGAGATTTATTTCAGAAAACATTCCCTGTTTTATTAGTGAGATGTGAAGAGTGGGAAAGGAGTGAACAAGACCAAAAAAAAATCTCAACCCCAAAACCTTGTTAAAGACAGAAGTAGTGAAATTGCAACCCAAAGCAAGACCACAGCCCTGCAACCTGAGCCCTTTCAGAGAAAGCCAATGTTTGTATAAGTCATCTTAACCGTTTCTTTGCCCCCACAATTTCATCGTGACAGCGTACCTTGGAGGGCAAAGCTTCGCATTGCAAGCACGGGTCATTGGTGGTGGTCTCTTGGAGTTGTCACACAGGGTTTCATTGACGGCTTCTTTTGTCTCCACGTGCAGACACATTGCAATGGCTTCTTGTGTTCCTGGATCAAAAAGGAAAACACTCATGACACGCTGATCGTGGAAGAGATTTCTGTAAAGCTTATTTCTCAGTAAAAACCTCCAGACACTGAGGTAGATGGCAGACGTAAAATTAACTTTTCAAGTCATAAAGAACACTGAGTTAGTTTACAGATTTAATACTCAAAAGATATTTGTAAATTATATCTAGCACTTCTGTGATATTTAAAAGACTTGATTTGAGATTCTACTGCTCTAAACCCAACAGAAAACAGGTTTCTCTGTCTGTCCACCATCAGATGATACAGCTGCCTGGTTCCATGAAGGCCTCAAGCCAACTAGTAGTTCCACTGCCAAAATCACGGTAAAAGTGATTCCTTCTCATTCCCCTGGACTTTAAGGAGCTGAAGATCTGCAAGAAACGTAATTTAAAAATGCAGAAAACTTGCAAAATTATAGTCAAGAGAATGGCTGACTCGAGAGAGAACCTTTCTCACAGGCACTAAGAGGTGGGATAGTTTTGCTGAAGGCAGCAAATCTGACGCAGCCTACAGCTTTCCTTACTCGTGAACATTCTTGGCACCTTCAGATCATAGAATCACAGACT